>NC_048899.1:18590742-18771597 GCF_011077185.1 Oxyura jamaicensis
TTTTTTTTTTTTTTTTTTTTTTTTTTTTTTTTTTTTTTTTAAGTCAGGGACTCTTTCCATCTTAGAGACAAATGCTGAATTTCACAAAATTTGTCAGAGCATCCCTTTTATATTCCTGCACCCCCATCAAACTTGGCTAAATTGAGCTTAAAGTCAGGACCAGGAAGGAGACCTAAGCATTTATATCTTGGAAACCTGCTGAAAATTGAGCTTGGAACACCCCATAAAAAAGCTTTTAGTTTGTGTATGACAGAAATGATTATGGCATGCTTGCCAAAATGAGGAAATAAAAGGAAATAAAAAGCCCTTTTAATAATATGGGATTTCTCTCTCCCTGGACCCTTTTCTTGCAAATGCCACAGGTATTATTGCAACCTTAAGTCAGACCCCAGGAGATACAGACAGTGGTGCTGCCATGCGCCATTCCAAACTCGAGCCAGGCAGCACCCAGCTAACATAGCTGTCACTTCTGTCAGAAGGAAGAAGAATGCTGGCATCACAAAGCGTTCGGTTGAAAATAAATGTGTATTTACGTCTGCTTGGACCAGCTGCATGGTCCACCTCATTTTAATTGTTTACTTTCAGCAGCGTGGTCAGGATTTTGTAAGAGCAGGTATTTATGGCATCCAGGTCCGAGGTAACTGCCCTTTGCATGAGCAGTGACAAACACATTGCTCTTCTTTCCCTGTGCAGACATGTGGGTCCTTCAGCAGTTACCCGATAACAAGATTTTGGTACAAGTGCATGGCAAGGGAGTTTGTGCCCTCTGTGGGCATCTTTTTTGGACTTTGGGAGGGCGGTGTAGGAAACAGAGCTGGGTAGCTATGCTTGGGTTTAGTCTCCTTTAATTTAGTTTCTGTAGTGTACAACTGCTTCCCAACACCTCATGAATAGGGATTTTGTCTGGTACTGTCTGTGAAGAGTTGTCACCATTAAACTAGTTATAATAGTGACAAATCAGTGCACATCTGTGCTTTTCCCTATGGTATGTAAAGAATAATATGTTAATACAAGCTGCTCGGAGAGAACATGGTTTAAATATTTCAGTGATGTGATGTCTACTACTTATCTGACACATTTCTAATAATAACTTACGGGTAGTGTTTGCTTTGTAACGTTGCTGCACAATAAATGTAGCTTTTTCCTAGTTGTGTAGTTGTGAGGATCCTTGAATTGGTTCCCTTTCATCTGAAAGGTATCCAGCAGAATGGTGTTTGCCAGAGCTCTAAGTAAAAATGACTTTGTTCTCTGCTATGTTAAATTGGCTGGTTAATTCTGGTGTTATTTACCCTGTAATTCATTAGTTTTACTCTACCATTGGCAGCTGACAGGCTGTAATTTCATGCCTTGCAATAAAAGATGTCTCATAATCTGCTTCATTTAGCAGCAAGAGAATTTAATGAAATTAACTGCAGTCCTAATTATGCCAGTGAATACTAAAGACTGCTATCAAGTTTCCTCAGAAAAGGACAAGGTCCACCTCGTGAAGGATTTAGAATATAATTTCCTGGGAAAAGTTGCAAATGTCTCCTTCTATTGGCCAACAAGGGCCAATTACAAGTGCTGATATGACTTTAATGAACTAGTTTGTTCTGAGTATATCAAAAGGAATAATTAGATTTTTTTTTAATTTTTTTAAATTTTTGAGCAGATTTTTAGAAGGCTCTCTCCTTAGCAATAACTGATCTTTGAACGTGTGTTTTACTTGCATTTCAAGGAATTTATCCACCTTTTTGTGGTGCCTTATTGCTGAATGCTAGCCATTCATGACCAAGGAGGTAGCTCAAATAATATGTACTTAGATGGTGGTCTTTGGAGATCTACATCCCAACAGCATTAGGCAATTTGTTCTGATACGCCATGATTCATTGGAAGTTCATACCTCAATTACACAAAAACAAGGTATGGGGAAAAAAAAGAAAATTCTCCAAGAAACATGACAGAAGAGCACTGAAATTGCATGAATGGAAAAGAAATACTGATACTGAGGAGCGTTCCTAAGGTGGTGGAAACAATGAGGTCTTCCTTCACCATTTTGTCAAGTGTTTCTTCTAACTTGTGCTTCTTTGTGCATATTTGTAACTTCATATTTAAAAGACTTTACTCTGTGGCAGGGTTTTCTTGATTTCCATTTCAAAGTATTGGTTGATGTATTTGCCAAATGTGTGCTAACTGCTTTCTAAGCACTGCCACACTTAAACAACATGATGTGAAATGTAACCACCATTTTATGGCTTAAATGATGTTAAATGTAGTTAATTGGAAAAACTTTTAACTGCAGAGAATTTCCCTATGAATAGCCTTCATAATAACCATCTCACTATAAAACGCAAAATGCTTTGCTCACAAGGACAACTGTACTATAAAGGTGAAGTGTATTGATCAAATTACCTGAGATAATAAACTTCGGATGAATAACTTCTATATTGATGAATGGGAGAAGTCTTCCTTTTTACCTAATATTGCTAGTGTGATGGGAAGGCAATTGAGAGAACAGTATTATAGTGTGTGTGTGTGCTTCTTTCAATTATTGTTTATATTTTTAAGTTAAATAGCTGTGTGAAATTGTTGATGGGAAATTGCATTGGAGTTTTTAGTGTTCCTGTTTCTTTTTTTTTTTTTAAGCTTTAATTTGTTCTAAGTACAATTGACTTGCTTCAGATAAAAAGTGATAGGTCTATATAAAAGTGAGTATGTTTGGGCAAAAGACTTAAATTGGTCTGTATTTGCAGCAACTTGTAAAATTGAATAAAGAAACAACAATGAACTTCATCTCCATACATATTAGTGAAAAGTGAGGTTAGGACACAATTGGACTCAATTACTGGAGACGTGCCTGCCAAAACATGGCAGAGTTTAGGACCCCAGAAAAGAGGAAGAAATGTGCCAGAATGTGTTGAACTCAGAAGCAAATAATGCATTCTGGATGTTGTAAATGGTTGATCAGTGTGCAATATTCCCCTGGTTTCTGCTGAGTAGTGATTTCATGAATTTTGTTAGAATTCTGAGAAAGAAAAGTAAGATGGGTGGATCTGCCCCTCTGATTTGATCACAGACATCAGCTACCCACATGATTTCAGAAATGTAATTTACAAAGAGATCTGCATTAAGTTTATTGCATTTCAGAATACAAACAGAAAAACTTATTTTAATTCAAGGTGTAGTGTTTGAGTGAAAAAGTTAAGTGACTGCTGCAGAGATGGAGAGACTTAAAAAAAAAAAACAACCCTCATTAGTAGAACATCCTTGAATATCCTCAGAATCCTTGACTAGAGTGGAGACAATACAAAGTATTTAATATTTCATTTGATGTATGCAAAATAGGAAAAAAGTGACCCAAGAAAGAGGCTGTACATCTTGAATGAACTGAAATGTAATGTCATAAATGCACTTTACAGTAATTTGAAGTAGTGCTTTGTGTTAGAAACAGACATAAAGCAGGTTCCTTTGTTCTACATATGGGAAGAAATAATTCTCAGAAAAAGTTCTGAGATGATGTGAGGTAATACGTGGGTGTGATCACCTTGTCTTTTCGTATATGCATATATAAAATCTGTGCTTGTTTCATAATTGTGTGTGTGTGTATGAAAACCCCATATAAAAGTATCTGTCGAAATGGAAAAGCTAGAGCAGAGGGCAGCCAGAGCAAAGCAGGGATTTGAGAATCTCAGTTTATTCAAAAAGGTGAGAGAGACAGGTCTGCAGTCTTTGGAAAGAGATTAAGAGGAGCTTTCTTTTAATGGTAAGGATGGATTCCGCGGGGCTGTTTGAGCTTGTGTCAAGCGCAGCACAAGGGGGCAAGAACTTGAGCAAGAGGAAAGGCCAAGCACCACAGGAATGGAGATGGAATCTGAATAGCGATCAAACGGGAATTTTTAATGCGTTACATGCAAAATTCAGTTTGGGTTATTAGCAGCGATTAGCTTGGTTAAGGGTTTTTAGAGTTCACTCCTTAAATACAATTCATTTTTGCTGGCTACCTTCAGGCTTTGGGAGAATAATGTTTAGTTGATACCTGTTAGCTACACTGCCAAAGTTCTAGCACCCAAAATTAAAAGCTCAATTTAAAATGTGGAATAGATCAGAAGCCCATGGAGGCAGAAACTTGGCTGTGAAAAGGGGCTTTGATGTCCATTATGTCTATTGTTTAATGTCTGGTTTTTGCTTTTAAATGCCAATGCACAGCATGGAGGCCAGGCCCTCCCATTGTGCAACAGAGGGTGCTTTGGGTGGTAGTGGAAAAAAAAAAAGAAATGTTCCATCCTGTGAGCACAAAGTTGACGGGTACGAATGCTTTTGGAGATCTTTTTAAAGAAATTGTGTGTTAAAGTGTGCAAATTCGAAGTAAGCACGCCGTGTGTGTGTGTGCAAGAGAAAGTTAGCAGTCAGTCAGGTTTTATCTCTTAATGAATAGAGACTGCTGAAGTAAGGGTTAGGTAATTGAGTTTATAATTAATTAGCCATAACCCTCATCAGATAAAGCAGTTGTCGAGATTTTTTTTTATCTCCTTTCTCTCCCCAGGGCCTGCCCTTCTTTGTCCTTGCACTGACAGCCAGCACTTATCTCGGGCCTTCTCCAGGCCCGTGCCCATCAACCCCTCCCCCTGCTGCTGATTTTGGTGGTCAGCCGAGACCCGCATTGTACTACAAGGCTCACAATCAGCCTAGCTGTCGGGCGCCGGGATGATGAATTAGCGGTAGGAGTTAACGTGGAGGTGAACTCCAGATTGGACTCCTGATAGCTCGCAGAGCGGCCTCTGTTTGTTAGTCACTCTCGGCGGCGCTGAGGCGCTGCTGACACTTCGCAACAAAGAGGTTAAGAAGGTGGATTTAGTAAAAAACGGCACACCTCTCCAGAAAGTTAGGATGCTTACAAAGAACCCTTAATTTCTTCTGCTGTGCAATTCATTATAACAATACAGAGGAAATAAATTAGATTCTATGCTGGTTCTTTTGGTGGCCTTATCTCCCTTATGCTGTGGGTTGAGCTGGTTTGCTTGCAGCAGGGGCACAAACCTTAGATATGTATCTGAAGAGCATCAAGATTGTGAGAGGTGTCTAGCGTCTCTGCCTGTTGAGCTAGATTAAGGGGATTCGGACACTGAATGTATCCTCAAAGTGCCGTACTTTTACGGATGTATTGGAGAAAAAGAGCTTTCTTGCTGTGTTTACAGTAGGTTGTGGTATTGAGCTGTTTTTTTTTAGACGGGTTTACCTGCTGGAGAAGAAAAATTTTCAGAAACAAGTCTGTGGGTTTTCTCTTCATCTCGAGTTTTTGAATTAGAGATGAAGACTCCTCTGTCTTATAATATTGATTTCAGGCTTCGAATGAGCACAATTTCTTCTTAATCTGAGTGGGAGCACTAGAAAATGTAGCTAAGTCTCTTGATGTAAGATAGGGTTGGATCTTTTTTGAAACTATATAAAGCATTCTTCACCTGTGGTCACCTTAATTTTCAAGTAGACTGGTAAAGCTTTCCTTTTTCCTTCTCATTTCAGTGGCAATGTGTGTTTTTAGTTTGACTTCAATTCTTTGTGGACTTCAGCACCACAAGTTTCCCTGGGCATATGTATACCCCTCTAGGATCTTTCTGAAAGTTAAATCAGTAATATATTAGTTAACCTCCGTTGAAGATGACAGTGTAAGTACATAAAAGATATTACTGATGTCAGAACAAACCTGTTCCATTGTAGAATGATAGCTTAGCAGTTGCCATAGCGAGTCTTACAGCATGGCAGCTGCTGTACTGTAATGCTTGTGGTTTGTCAGGCTCTTCACTTAAGCAAAACGTGTATTTAATCCAAGTAAGGGAAAGCAAAATTTCACATACCTCACTGCTGCTGACTGAATGGAAAGGAAACAATTGTGAGAATGATGTTTTGGCATGGGTTGTGGCAGGGGAAATGCCAACTAGATTCACAGAAATGTTATTTTCCACCATGATGTTGTTCAACTATCCCATCCTTGGAGATGTTTGGGACTCAGCTGGACAAGGTGCTGATCAGAGGTCTGGACTGGATGACCTGCAGAGATCTTTCCAATACTCATGGTTCTGATTGTGTAAATCTAGGTGGTACTCAGATAATCTAAAGTGCAAAGTCACGTTTTAAACATTGATGACATTGGCAGTTCTGGAATGGTAGTGACATACATTTGTATTCCAGTGAATAGAGCTGCAGTCAGGTCAGTTAAAATAGGAAAAAAGATTACTGGAAGTTCACTTCAAAGAAGAATGCAAATTAGTGATCCAGTATGTAGAGTCCCGCTGCATGAGAGGTTCTGCTTGTCTCTGGTGGAATACTGCTGCCATTCGGATGTGATGCATGGAGACGGCTTGCTGTTGCTCTCCAGTAATGCAGAGGTGCAAGGAAAATGTAGATGCCCAAATAAGTCTGAACAGAAGTCTTCATACATGAGTCCAGAAAACTGACATCCATTAATCTTTCTGTTGGTGATGAACGATCTTTCTGCCTTCTTTTAATATGGCCAGGGGAACTTCTTACAGCGCGCATGGATTTTCCTCCACGCAGCTCCTAGTGATGGGCCAGAATAGGTGGGTTTGGGTCTAGCAGTTGGAAGTGAATTGAAGGGTGCAAAGAGCCTTCCCATCCTCAGAAGAGGCAGTAAGTTGTTCTATATTTGAGAAAGGCCAAGTGTGAACATAGTAGAAGAAAATAACATAATGATCATCTGTATAATATAAGACCCGTACCGAAGTTTTTTTCCAAGTTGAGAATTTGTACTTCAAATGAATATCAATTTTGTATTATGTTATCTCATGTAAAAGGATAACTGTTTTATTTTTTTAACACTTAATTCTAGGAAGCAGAATGGGGATGGGCAGGGGGACACCTTTTTCTTTAAATTTGAGTCTGAAATATAAGATGTTTGAAAATATTATCCCTTAACAATATTTTTAAAGCAAAGCTTACAGACAGTGTCTTCTGGAAAAAAGGTGTGGATTAATAGGATTATTAGCAGTGATTCGGTGTGTGTTTGAGCTAGGGCTTACGTGGTTGTTTTTTTTTTTGTTGTTTTGTTTTGTTTTTAATAATATTCTTAATTGCTTTTTTCACTTGAATTTTTTGTTATACACACAAGCGTATTGTATAAATACGTATAACAACCTAAATATATATATAACTAATAATACTACATTAACATGCCATTTATTGTTGGAAGTTTTGTTTTGAATAGGACACAATTGCAGAATGGTTTGGGGTCGGGTGGGACCTTTAGAGGTCATCCAGTCCAAACCCCCAGCCTTGGGCAGGGATATCTGTCACTAGATCAGGTTGCTCAAAGGTCCATCCAATGTTTTCTTTTCTAATATCCCTTTTGCTATGCTATCAGAGAAAACTATGTATAGTGGAGCAACTCAATTTGAGGCTTCTTAGCTGCTGGCAAAGGAAAATGATGTGCTTTTGTTCCTCAAGAAATGTTTGAGGTTCTAGTTCTCATCTTCAAACATTGTTCAAAACTTCACAAACAAGTGGAGTGTATTACAGGATGTGTTAAAGAAGATCCGTGCTTTAAATCAATACTGAGATTCTCTCGTTTATGCTAGAGAACTATGGAGAAAGACATAATAAAAACTGTGCCTGTAGCCTTTTAAACTTCAGAAAATTGTATTGTCTACAGGAAGATCCCAGGGACGATGTGTTTAAAGCAGAGGACTGCAACTGAGAAATAGCTTACTCCTCTTGACTCGGCCATAAACCTTGGACATCCCTTGGCCAAATGAATAAAATTCTTGGTTCTGGTGTCGAAGGAATGGTAACTTCATTATATTGCAGGAGCAGTGAGAAGTACCAGTTGAACCTTGTCATGCTACCCATACCTTAAGTCATCTCGTCCTGGTGATGTGGCACCTAGCTAATACCCTCACTGCAAAATTGAAGCTGCACTTACACATGGTTTGGTCCCATGTTCATCTAGAATCCTTACATCTGCTGTGCATCCGTGTGTCATTTGTTGTTACTGCACAGGACTATTGTGATATGCTTCAATGAAGCTTCAAAATACGGTGGGGATTTGAAAGAAAAACTGCATTGAAAGCAGAGAAAATAAGGCCTCAGGATGGATGGTGCAACTGTTTTTGGCTTTGCTGTTTTCAAAGCTAGCATTTTCCTGTTTTGTTTTTTCACTAATTGTTGATAAGTCTATCGTTGTTTTAAGTTTTATGTGCTACATCCAGGTACAGTGTGTGGAGGACAAGACAACGTTTCTGCAAGACTGGGCAAAATGGTCATGAAAGCAAGCAAACATCTCTCTAAAATTGAGCCATTACTGATACTGGTAACAGCTAATACAACAGTAACTGTTCCATGGTGTGAGCAATCCTGTTGTACTCAAGGATATATACTGTGTCACATGTAGCACTCAGGTTTCTGCTCATCTGGAGTACAATTGTTATCTAAATCTCTAGAACACACCACAAAATCCTTACTGTATATTTTGATTATTTTTTTTTTTAAATAGCAAACATGAGGTAGTAGGGCAGAAGTTGGAATGCCTGGACCTAAGGTTTGCCACTTTGCAGTTAAGAATTTTTCTGAGTGCCTTTGAGGCATTCAGACTTTGAAAGAAGCAGTTTATGAAAACTTTCTGCTCTTCCATCAGGCAGGCCAGATAAAGTTGCAAGGGTAGTTTAAATTATGCCATATTTGCAAAAACATCCTGTTTGTAGGAGACAAAGGGACTATTTTTTCCTGGCAGGTATCTTTGAGAGAAAGCTGTGGTTTCCTGGGTGACATTGGTGCTTTCTACCCCACTGGTGGCTTCAGAGCATGCATTGAGGGGATTAATGGATCCCTCTTCCTTAAAGAGTTTTCTAAAGTTTTTTAAATCGATTTGATCACTCCTTTTTGTCACTTTTATAGGACTAACATCGAAACTAGGGGGACAAAGTCCAACTGACACACCGAAGCATGGGATACTAAAGTTGGTAGTACCAAGTATCAGCAGCAGCCATAATTGACAAATAATACCCCTCATAAATACTGCCAGTCTTTTCAATTAGTTTTCATCTAAAATTCGGGATGCAAAATGATGGCCTGTCAACTGACAATGGATGACAAAAATTAATAAATTGTCTTCTAAATAGTATGGACACTTAAGAAAAATTGGGCAGCCAATTTAGCACAGCATGAACTGGGGGGAACCTTTTGTACTGTTGCCGTGCCACTAATGTTGTCTGGGTCTTTATTAATGGTGCTTGGCTGCTGCTGACAGTTTTGTTGCTACTGGCAACTTTCTTCATTAAAATTAAAGCCAGCGTCAAATCCCATTAGCCGCACTCTGGATGCCTTGCATTTTTATTTATACGTTTTTTTTTCTCTACAAACACATTCTTTATCTATGGGAAGTTGGAAAAGGTGGTTAAAAATGAGTCCTTCATCTTGTCTGTGGCCGATTACTTAACTGAATAATAAATTACATTTTTTTGAGGGATACCATCTCCAACATGTTATAACGTACCTAGTCTGTAGTCCGGTAGCTGCACACAGAAATCCATAAGCGATCTTTATAAATTACCTTTTGTGAACATAGTGTTCTTCTCTGTCACCTACAAGCTAGCTGGTTTTTAGAAACTCTTTCATAAAACAGTAATAACCTCTGAAGGAGAGCAATTCAGTTGTTTGGTGTTCTTCAATTTCTCAGTTGCCTGTTAAACTAAAATATTAGTGATGAGGCATACATGCTTAAAATAGAATGATCAACATGTGTTTGAAGACTGGTATTACAGGACAACGATGCTGTGTGCATCCTCACTTTTTTTTTCTGAGTGAATATTGTTTCTGGAAATATCTTTTGGTTTTCTACTTCAGAAAATCTAGGGTTGTGTCCTTCAGACATAAAACCTCATTCTTAGCAGTGTATAGCACATGCTAACAGCCTCGTACCTCCTGCCACTGTTGAGTATTGTAGAGTATTGAAGTGCTGAGTGACCATTGTGTTAAATACTTGAGGTATGACAAAGCAGTTCTTTATATGCAATCTGTAACACGGAATGAGAGTTCTCATCAACTTTAAGGCTTCATGTGAAAAACCTGAGGGTACCAGAAATGTCTCCAGCAGACCTTGTGCTTTTACTAACAGGATGCTCTTTATGGAGTATCACACATTGCCTCCTGTGTGATTCAGCCTTCTTGCATGCCAACTCACTCAAGGGCATGGAAATTCCCAAGAGAATTTAGTCACTGCCACCTTTATTACAACAGCAATCAAGAATATCTTCTGCTAATTGTACTCCTTTGTACAGTGAGCGCATGCACAAGGATGCTCTAGCTAGTTTCACACAACGTGCCTTTTCTGACATCCTTTGGGTGTGAGTCAGTGGAACAAAATTGTACCATCTGCTTCCTGGTTCTTGAGGTTTCTGCTACATGGAAACACTTCATGAAATGCAAAATAAGAGCTGGGTTTGCAGGCAGACAATATCCGTGTGATGGAAGCCCGAAGTGTGCTGAAACATCCTTCTGTGCATGCAGAGAGGAAGGATGAGGTCTTCTGTTGTCACCTGTTTTCCCTGTCCTGCCGGTAGGAATGTCCTGCGTTCGATGCAGAAGGCGAGGTGTTGTTCTCCTGTGCTCAGGGTGGAATCAGTAGCCCCAAAACACTGCAGGTAACCCTGGAGGAGAGCTGATGGACTCGTTTAGAAACCTAGCAAGTGCTTCAGATGCGTCTGTCTTCATATGCACTGTTTTCTCCCCAGTATAAATAGAACAGGTACTGTTTGCAAAATACCATTTAAATATTCACTTAAATGGTTATTTTGGGAAATGGTTTTGTATGATAAATTAAAAATGATTAATGGTTTAAATGGTGTTTTAAACATGTACTTACAGTATTTTTTTGACTAAAATATGTGCTATGTGGCTCAAATCTGAATTTCAGTTCAGCTGAAATTAAGTGACCCTATCATTCTGAAGAATGGATACTTTCCATAAAGAAAACAAACGGTACCATTGAATTAGCATCAATATAATAAATCTAAGTCACACTGTAGCTTATCAGATGAATCTTTTTGGCTTAAAAAACAAAGTGTCAGGAGATAAGTGTTGACTGAAGTTTAGTATCTGTTAAAGCAAATGAGGCATGATATACAGTGCATAGGATATATTGTATCTGGAGTGGTTTTAACATTAAAAATAAATAAATATATATTTTTTTAACTTTCTGACACAATAAACTTGGTAGATGGGGGAAAGGAGGAGTGTATGTTATATACAAGGCAAATCAGGCCCAGGTGAAATAACTTTTTTTCTCAGTTACTAGTTTGAGGCATACTAACTACACTTCGGGCTCTTTCAGGTATTACTCCATGTACTAGAAGAATCCTAATCATATACTTGTCAAAAGCATTGATTTATAATTTCTCAGAAAACTTTCCTTGAATGACCGACACTGGCAGTCTTTCACGTTGTGTTACTGTAATTTCTGTAACGCCTATCTGTCGCAGTTACCCTGGGTTACTTCTGTTAAGGACAGAAGTAGCTTAGCCCCTCTGCAGTTAACGATTTAAGAACACAGTGTAATAAACCTGCATTTGGAAGCTGTCTTTAGATCGTTGCATTAAGTCACTGGAAATGGCCTTGGATAGGTTTTCCTTGGGGTTCAGGAAGTACTTGTAGATGCGGAAGTACCTTGATATGGGACAGCCATGTAGTATAAACTAATTGGGCAAGTGAAGAGGCTTCAGAAATGTTAATTACAACGTCGTTCTGAAGAGACATACCCATCGCTGCTGCTGCCGCGGGTTACTTCTAGGGCTTCTGGCAATTGGGGAAGATTTTCTTCTCCTCTAGACATTGAGTTGGTCTTTGACAAAAGGTATAAATTTGTTTCCCCTCTTCTCCTAGAGGCCTCACATACCTGTTTATCTGCAAAAGTCACCTAGGGTGGCATTGTTCATTTGTTTGGGGGGAAATGGTACATAGGGTAAAATACATTTCTTCTTTCAATACGCCCAGCGGTGTAACTCAAGTAATCGCTCTTAACCAGTGCTGGAGGATTTGGGGGTGAACACCTACACCTCTTTAGAAATAGCAAGCTGAAGACCGAATGATTTTGTTTTCAGATGATACAGTGCAGATTGATTCATCAGCACAATCAGAAGTCATTTGCTTGAAAGAAAAAAAAAAAAAGACAATTGTCACTGTTCTGTGAAATGGATTATTTAAAAAGACATGGCAGTGATGATGCTAGTAGATAACATTTCCATACCTGTATCATCTGTACTATTTTGAAAGGGTATTCTGCTAGGGAGAAAAATCAAATACAGGAGAAGGCTAGGCTGTGTTCAAAATCCTTAGTGCTATTTAAATATTGCTGAGCAGAAACTGGACTGCCTGCCATTTTGGGACAAGAGGAGGATTTCATAAGTCATTTACAACAGCTGATCTCTGACGTGGTGGCATAAGTCTGTTTTGTGTAAATCATATTTTTTATGAAGTTTTCTTTTAGAATAGTCTTAGCTCTTAGAATAGTCTTAGCTCAAAGTCTACTCAAATGTCGAACAAAAAGTGGACAGATGTGGCTGTAGCAGTCTCATTATACTGTTGCATGCTTCGTCTTGGAATGTCCTACCTACATTTACTTCAAGATTTTTCCTCTTGCTTAAGATGAAATTGAGAGCACAAGTGCTTCAAGACATTCCCATGAATGTCACCTATAGCTGGTAGTTCATACTGCCTGGAATGGGCTGTGCATCTCATGGTGCATCTCAGTTGTTGCAAGACATTTCCTTCACTCTTCACATGTCCTCTTGGAGCAGCGTGATGGTATCCAAAAAGCAGCTCAGACACTATCTCAGCATGGAGTATGGTAGTCTTTATTTTTTTGCCTCTTTTCACAAAATATGAAAACCTGGACTAGAGTCCATTCTAAGGAAAAAAATGTTTGTGTCTGTTGCAATTATATCGAAATATCCTGTACGAAGTGATCCCTGGTGTAGGTCATGCTTCAAATGATCCAAATAATACAAGAAATATAGCTATGGATTTTCCCATTTTCTGCAGTTTTTTTCAGAACACTGAACATGGCTTTATGAACTTTAGGAAGTAGGATCCGGTTTAAACCCAAGGACATTGTATCTGACTGGACCATTCCAATGGGTAACCCTGTTACCAGGCCTGTTCGTGTGTCTGCTCATGTGACTGGTCTTTCTGACTTGCCCTTTATTAACTTCTAAATCTCTGCAGGTATACACATGCCTCAAATGAAGTATGAAGTGTTTCTCCAGTAATTTCTTGAGACACACATAGCCCTTGTGATCCATCTCCAAAGCAAGCAGAACAGCAGCTGCCCCTTGGTTTTTGGATCTTTTCTGACAGTTGTCCTGCAGGGACACTGACAACCCTCCCCTACAAATCCAGCCATGCATACCATTTTGTGAGAGGCCAGCATGGGAACGTGCCTGGTGTGGAGCAAAACACCCTTCATGTCCTTTTGGAATTACGGGTGCGTTTTGCAACTTTTCTGTCACTGAAGCAGCTGCCTCTGGAAGGGGCTAATTCAGTCTGTACCATTTCCCCTGGCGGGTAAGGTGAGACAGCTAAAGAGCTGAAGGAATGTTTTCTCAGTGGGTTCCTTATTGTTTTGTCTTCTGTAATGGTGAGAGGGTACTGGGTGTTAACATATATTGGCTCCATCTCTGAAGTTGTCATCTTCATTCCCATTCCTCTGAGTGGAGCATGTGTATGTGTACACCCATACGTGCACGTATGTATATATTTTGTGCTTGGTCCTGGGAGAGATTTGAGGGGACAAAAATGGGGTGGGTGGAAGGAAGAGCGGTGGAGTGTCTTTGCACCCTGGAACCATCTCAGTGAGTCCTGGGATGATGGTCACATCATGAAGCAGCCCAAGGAGTGCCACTACCAAGCAGATGTAGGATGGTCACTGGTACCAAGGACAAGGTGTAAACCAGGAAATATTGTTAAGGAGAATGAAGAAGGTACCCTTCTGCTGTTGGACAAAAAAGATTTTTCTTATTTTACCCTCAAAAGGACCAGAGATAAAACTGTTAGCAAAATGATTTATTTTTTTTTAATGTAGGACACTCCTTTTGACTTAAAAACAAGCACAACACAACAACAAAACAATGCTTTGTAGTACAGAGTTTCTGGGGTTGTTCATGAAGACCTTTTTGGTCCCAAAATCTCCCAATATGAAGTGCGAGTTCTTGCTGCACAAAAAGATGGAATACAGTTTAAAATAAAAATAAAAAATCTCCACTTTTTTTCCTGATGGATTTCTTGGTTTTGTTATTCAGTAGATGCTGTATTAAATTGGATTTTGTGTCCATCATTATTAAAATGTGAAGTGTGTCGGTCACAAAGCATACATTTCAGGGCAGTTAGCTGAATAATTCTTTTCTTTATTATCCCAAATTACTGCTGAGCTCTGGAGAGGTGAGCAGTTTAGCCAATTATTGCCATTTGAGCTGGATTTGTGGGTGATTAGCTCCTGGTCGAATTCAGTCCTGGCAAGGGCTTTGAAGCCTTCGCTTGTGTGATTTTCACAGCAGTGAGGTAGGAATAGACGCGGCTAATGACAGGAAGGTCGCGTGGGTTATGTGACCTGTGAGGGGGGGGCTCGGGTTTAGCAAATAGGGCATCCACAATAACAAGTGTGTCACTAACCCTGCCGTGCATAATCGGAGTTTTATAGGATTGTTGGAGATGCTGACAGCTCAATTAAAGTGTAACCCTTTGTACCATATACCCTGGCAGAATGACAGAAATATTACCAACAAAAAAGGGAGGGTGCCACAAGGGAACTGGTTAAAGATCCAGTATTCTTTTTCTTCCCCCCTTCATCGGAGCCTGCACAGAACAAGCTGCAAAAAGCATCCATTTGTGAAATAATAGGTTGTCCAGGGGAGGGGTATGGTGCCAAACATGGCTACAAAAAAAAGCTGCTCTTAAGTGGTCTTCCTGATGTTTCTATGGAAACACAATAGTATCAGGATAGAAAGTTAAAATTGGTTTTTAAGCTTTTCACGGCTTTCTCCCATAGACCCCCCCCTCCCCCCACAAAGCCCTACTTTATCTAAAATATGGTAAAGAGGATTTCAGGGTTCAGGGAATGAAGCGCTGCTATAACAAGAGCCCTATCTGCTACCTGGAAGTTGCAATGTCTGCAGAATGAATCCCTTTTTGATTTCCTTCCCCTCCGATGCCGGGTTTGTTTCTTCAGGGGAAAAAAAAATAAATGATTTGTTGCTTCTTTTTCATGCCTGACCATACAGCCACGAACATTTCTGCTCTCAGAGCCTTTTCCAAATTAACTGTGCCACGCTGCAATGTTTGCTTGTACTGAATCAGTTTCCCAAGCTCGTTTTTTTCCTTTTAATTTTAGCCTAGGTAGCCGTGCTTCACCAAGCTGATTTGTGTAGATGTTAACTTCATTTGTGTCCAGCGCAGTTAGAGCACAGCGCCTGATGTTGAGCCCCAGCAAGAGGTAGGAGTTCAAACGGAGCTGATCGCTGCTGGCTCCTGTACTCCTGACTTAGACCCCTTGGCATCAGCTGTCTGCTTTCTCCAACACTAAGATAATGATTTGCATCGCAGCGCATTTCACATCACCACTGACGATGGTGTCAGGGAAACCACAACTGCCAATGCCAAGGGGTTAATAAACCAACTACTTGAGATTATTAAGGGCTGTGATTTTTTTTTTTCAGCAGTCCAGAGGAAATGGAACAAACCTCAAAAGGCAACGGAGCTCTGTATACAGTAGGGCAGAAAAATGTTGTCACTTGTTAGGTGGTTTTTCTTCAGTCAGAGTGATAAACTGAGTCTGGTGAAAGAGATGTGCCAGTCCTTTAAATATGTAATTTGTAATACACTTGAATATTCAGCTTTGTAGAAAATACACGTAGATAACTACAGAGTATGCCATGTGCTATTGATTTTATCAAGTCGAATTTTAGAAATAAGCAGAAACTAGGGCTTCCGAAAGAGTGACCCTTTCACAAATTTGTCAATGGAACGAGTCCTTGAGAAGTCTCCTACGTTGCTAAGCATTTTTGACCTGTAAGTATGAGTACCATGTTGTCTTACGGCTCACCTGTTGGCAGTCTGGAGTATTTTCTATCCATTGTGCAGGCAGGTGTTCCTTTACTTCGCTATAGCAGTGTGCCTGTTGCTCCATCTGGATGCTGCAGCAGGGCTGGTTCTTCAGCTTTCCATTCAAATCCTTTAGAGATGAGGGTGGCTGCTCTTCCATGGTCATCTTTTTGCCTCTTAGAATAAGAAAGCTCTTTGTTAGGTGGGTGAGTGGGATGTGCCACTTGATGGCTCCCCAGTCTCAAGTCCACAAATTGCAGTGTGGTCCTCTCTTCTCCATCACATAGTGCTCGTGAGAAAGACTGGTCAGTTCCAGGATGTCCTGTACTCAGGGCATCCTGAGGAGTCTTGGTCCGTGCCATGCTGGAAATACGTAGCCTACAAACAAACAACAGCAACAAAAAAAAATTGCAGCTGCAAGCTGGGGAGTTGTGAAAACCTACCTTGAAATTATTTGCTCAATATTGGAGGAACTTGTGCATAACCCAGTTAGTGGGTAAGGTCAAAACCTTTAAGCTGAATTGCTGGACCAGTCATTAGAAATTTAAATAAAGTAACAATAAGCACTAAGCTTGTTCTTCTGATTTACTGTGTCGTTAGTGATGAGGTTCCTTGGAGGAATTCAGTAGCCATTCCTTGTGGGTGGTAGCCTGCGCTGCTGGTACAACGATGAACTGTAGGACTCACCTGTAAGCATTTGAATGTTTTTCTTTGTAAGAGATTTTAATTTTTGTTATAGTAGCCTGTGTGCTGAGAGTTTGGGAACTTCTGTGCTGCAGGTTCTTCAAGTTTTAGCAAGTTTTTTGCTCCAAGTCAGATCTTAGATCCTCTCTTTCCTTTGACTCTAGGTGGAGCAGTAGCTGATCAGCCTCAGCACCAGGTACCACTATGGTATAATTACCTCTGCTGAGTTACATCCCTGTGTTTAGGGAATGGCAGAAGAGAATTGGATTCTGTGTTCTGAATTGATTTCAGTGTAACGCTGGTGTATAACATAAATTTGAATAATGTCCCTCCCTGTGGAAGCGTCTTGGAATCTGCCGTAAAATTGTAATGCTGCTGTAGTGGCAGGTTTTAAGGAAGGCACGTGTTTTTTTCTGTGTGCCTGGCTGCAATAAGAATATTCAGGGTGTTTTGGTTTTGGTTTTATTTTGTTTAATTTATTACTGTTAGATACCGAAGTTTAAGAATATCTGAGGTCTCCTGTTCGGAAACAATGCACTCTCACATAGCATTTCTTCTGTGGTTCCATTGGTCCCACTGCCCTCTTAGTGCTAAGACTGCGGGTTTCCAGTTTTAAAGTGTAAACCATTTCATAGCTAGTCATCCAAAAGACCAACCACCATTCCCTTAAAGTCCTGGATAAAAAGACTTAAACTTGGGATATCGGGGGGTGGGGAGGGGGTGGAATTACTTCTGTACGCAAAGATTCCAAATACATGGGACACTTTCAGCAGTTTATTCCCTAGAGGATTTGTGCTGATATGAGTCTTTGGAGGGAGCAGTAACTGCCATAATCTTCCTGTAGTGTGCAAGTACTGTTTGCAGACGAGGTGGTTTCAGCTGGTGCCTGCTATGTGCTAGAAGAATGGACTTTAAGTCTAGGAACCTGTTGCAGTTAAATATTCTGAAAGCAAAAATCATCAGTCAAGAAATAATCTTGCTTTTTAGGACAAGCCAGACCAGTCCCCATACTACTAGCCAGGCTACGTGGTGTTGGCTAGTCATGCAAACCGGGAGGCTTTGCCAGCATGTATGATGTTAAGCAATTTAAAGGAAGCGTATGTTTTATTGACCAGGATTCCTGTGTAACAGTTGTTTGAGATCCTGACTACAAACGGTTGCTGTTGCGATTATTTGGTGAGGATGTTTGTGACAAGTGCGGTGGTTTTTGTTGTTGTTGTTTTGTTTTTGTTTTTGTTTTTTTTTTTTTAAGAACAGGATGCAAATGACAGAGCTGTAGAAAATTCATAGCATTGAATAGAAAATGAAGAATTTATGCTGTTAATGATTAAGTGCAAGATTGCATATTTCATTCTGTCAAAACAACATCAGGGTAACAGTATGGGGTTGGCTTAAAATTCAGGAGGAAAAAAAAAGAAGCTTGCATGATGCTCGTACCTCTGCCATGGCAGTGGTATAACTTTCCAAAAGAGAACAGAGAGCCAAGTATTGTTCCTTTTTCTGAAGGTGCAGTCCTGGCCCTCCTGCCTTCAAGAGGGTCCTACCATCTCAGCTTGACATGCTAACCAAAGTCAGATGTACCAAATTGTCTTTAAAATAAATACAAAACTAAATAAAGTCAAATGCTATGGCTGGAGCCTGTGGAAAAAAAATGCAGTCAGTTAAGCTGGGATCACTGGTATTATTTACCCTGTTTGTGAAATGTTCTTCATTTCTTGTGGCCCCTGGAAATTCTAAAGCACACTGGAAAGTTACAAAATCAAAGCGGAGCACAACAGGGAATGCAAGGTATGCTGCTCCCCACACGGTATTGATTCTGCAGGCCATGCAGTGGCAGCTTTGGTGCAACATTAAACAACTTCAGGAGGTCTCTCTTTTAAATGCTGGTAATTTGCTGCTTAAAACCTCAAGTATTTCCATAAAACAAATTCGTAATTGCTCCGCCATTCGTCTTCATTTGTAAGCAAGGTTTGTAGCTCACGGGAGGGCGTCTGGAGCACCGAGGTTTAGCTGATTGCCGCGTATTCAGATGAAGTGGGCGCATTATGGCATTATGCGCAGTGGTCCCTTGACCAGTGGTCTCGTCCCGTCAGCCCGATCGATCCCGCGCTGGAGGCCTTTCATTAGGTGCTTGTACTCTCGCAATAATGATCGGGCTGCAGAGCCTGATGGCAGTCTGTAACTTCTCCTGGTGCCCTGAAGCTCAACAACATAAGCTGATTGACTCAGTTAGGGCCTCAGTCTCTAACAGCAAATGCAATCAATAAATCTTTGTTGGTAAATAATTGCTATTGAACAGAGTTTTAATATAAATTTATGAGTGGTGTTTTATCACAGCTTGAGGCTACAGCAAGCCACTGAGTGATGGATTTCAGATAACACTTACATTCATTACATTAACTTTGTAAGTTATTTAAAGCTTGTACACTTAACATTGCTTTTGGCTTGCAATGACCTCCTGGGACTAGACGTAGCGTACACATTACTAATAAAGAGATTGCCATACACAGAGACAATTCATTCCTCTGTTTTCTTTGTATGGCGACGCCGTTGGTCAGGCAAGAGGCAAGAAGAGAAGTTTGTGCTCTCTGCTTGAGCGTTTTTCTTGTTACTCATTAAAAGTACAGCAGCACTGTCTGTTCGAAGAAGTGGTCCTTCGTTAGATGCAGAATTGCAGTTTTGGAGGGAAGGTGGTAAAAATTTAATTTGAAGTGTTAAATTCTTCTCAGTTTATGAGCAAATCGGAGGCGTTACATCCGTAGTGTTGAATCTCGAGGCACAGGTCAGCTGCACCAACTGCAGATGGAAGAATGTAACAAAAGGCTTCATGCAAATTAGGAGAAATAATGTTATCTGATTAATAATAATTTGGGGTAGAGATTATTAAAAAATAAATAAAAATAACATTTTGAACTTGGGGTTGGATTACTTAGTCCCTTACTGCGTGGCTGGGGCTGCATTGAGACACGGCGAGCTGCCTGCCTGCTGCCTCACGGGCACCTTGGGGCTCATTTCCCAGGCAGAGCATCTGACGTGCCTTAAAGGTAGGTGTAATGTGACCGGAGTGAAGGCCTTTTTTTTTTTTTTTTGTAAGTAACATTTCTTGTCATATCTGGGCCATTTATTTATATATCTATTTTTTAAGTTTAGTTAATGTTAAAGTGCATTTATAGCAGATCTAAACTCCGATACTAAGAGCATTTCTCCAGACCATTCTATATAATTATCACAGACAAAGTGGCGAACTCTGGCCTTGGGGGAAAAAAAAGTGTGGCTTATGTGCTTCTCTGCTTCATAACACTTTGTTAGCTTCTTGTATTCAGAGCAGCTTTCTCCACAGATACTGGAAGATATTTTTAATTCTCACATAAAACAAAAAATCTATTCTTTATGCATGGTAGGTAGAGCCTAAAAAAATGGATTGGGAAGTCTGATTTGTTAGTTAGACCCAAATAGGTGAGTGATACATATTTAATAATGAATAATTTTTTACATGAAAGCACGGAATTGCACTTGAAAAGCAAGGTGAAGCCCCATTTTGAATTTCTTCATTTAGATCCATAATTCACACCTAGATACTAACAAAACATCTGTAGTCTGTAGTAAAAATCATTAAACTTGGAAGTTTTACTATTTATTAAGTTTATAATTGGCAAGAACTGAAAATTACGTAATAGTGGCATATTTTCTGTATAGCAAAGGGACGGGTAAAAAGGTGTGAAATACATTTCTACTTTCTTCAAGACTTCAAAAAAAAAAAAAAAGACAAGGAAAAAAAAATCAGAGTTGTAATCCTTGTGGCTTTTTTCCCATTAAAAGGTCTGAAGAACAAACACATCAGAACCAGTGCAGGGAAACAGCTTTAGGAGAGTAATTTTTGATCCACATAGCATAGTGATAACTGAAATTGGGTCCCCCTACATGTGAGCGAATGTGCTATAGGTGAGGTATGAAAGATTGGAAAGGTGAAGTGACAGATCACCTACTATAGACAAACATACAAGTCAAAGGCAGGAATAAGCTTTCATTTTTAATGGAAGAAAACAACGTTTCTAACCACTAGAAGACAGTAATTGGGATGTGTAACTCACGCTCGCAAGAAGCTTTTGTAAGAAGCCCTTTCAGAAGCCCCGTTCTGTTTTGTGAAAGTTTGAGGGTGAGCCGCCTAAGCGTAGCAAAGAACAGCACAAAAAAAGAAACGTGACCCCCAGATGGTCAGAAAGTTAGGGGTTTGCACTAGTTTGTAATTCAGTCCTCCGACACGAGCTCTTATTTACAGTCCCGTCCACCGATGGCTTTGAATTGTGAAGGGTTGCTCACTGAAGTTTTATTCCAAGTGTGTGTCCAGGAACAGGCAGTTGTGAACTTTGATTTGCCATAAGGAACATCTCTGTGGCTGCAGAAGAAGACTTATTAGGTCCTGTGGATTGTGGCAAGGGACTTCAGCTGAAACTTTTCACATCAGGAACTGAGAGAGTAAAAAATATGTATAGCTCTGAAAGAGTTCTCATGCAGTGGCATAGACCTACCCCTGGTCCATTTTGGTCTTGGGATTTGGTCTGGAGATGGACCATTTTATAAAGCTGCAGGTTTAATAGGAAGGCAGATAGCATAAATTGCTCACAAAACGTGACTGCTTTAACAAAAACAACTTGAAATATTTGGAAGCACCATGCTTAATGGTGCATCTCTTTTATGTTCTGCCTCCCTAGCGCTGTTTTTCCCATTATTTTTTTTTTTTTTAAGTTCCATCAGAATGGGAAGATTTTTATGGGGATAAGAAAACCGAAACTTGTATTAGTTTAGCTTCCTAACGATGATTTATTGAAATTAATAGAAGTGAACGCTTTTATCCAAACTTGGCCTGTGAAACACACAGTACTACCACAGGTAGCAGTGTTGAAATGTCCTGGTAGAGACACTACGACTTCCAGTAACCACATTACTGTGTGGATTCATCAGGAAACTGCCTTCTGACTTGGCTTTGGAAATTAACGTTTCCTAGGGAAGAACACTGCTAGAGCATTGTTTGGTTTACCGTCAATTTGTGCTACAAGAAGTTACATTCTGCTTTTCAAAGTGAATTTCTCTTGTTAGGCTGAGAAAGCAGGTTGGTATGTGCTAGCAGTCCTTGGCCATTTAAACACGATGGTGACTTTTAATCTCAATTATTGATTGTTGAAATTCATCACTGATGTGTAGATTGACTATGATTTATGGAAAAGTGAGTCATTTTGCCTACCTCCTTTCCTTGTTGACTACACCTTTTTCCTCCAGTTATCCAGAATTCATTGGAAAAGTGCTGTACTTGCCCTGTTACCGTTTTGCTGCTCTTGCCTGGCATCTTCCCTGGCGTTAGTGTCATCTCTTCTTGCTTGGAATGAGTCGTTAGGGGAATTTCTATTGTGTCACCTTACTAAAAACTGTAATGGAAACATGAATGTGCACCATTCCCTGTTTGTGGGGGGGCAAGACTGAACAACAAAGGAACCCACAGGTACATGCTAAAAGGAGCATGAGCCATATAGTATGACCCTCATGCACCCTGAGATTCATCATTTATTTCAGAGTGCAAGGAAGTGCACACCAAGTGTGTTGTCTTTATCAGCTGTGTGTGTGCAGAAGTAAATTACTCTGTGACATGCTAAAATGTGCTTTCTTGAGGAATGAAGTTGAATGCAAAATGGTTTTCTCTACCTGTTGGACAAAGCTGACATTACACAGTCTTTTCTGTTTACATGACTTGCTTTATAAAAGCTGTCCTTAGAGCTTTTGCTTCTAAATTGCTAGCACTAAAGCTTATGATGGAGAAAAATGTGTTATGGGAAAAATATGAAAATGAGAAATTTGTAGGAGAAAACATATCTCAAATTATGTTTAGTCCTTTTCTGTGTCTTAATAGGTGTGCATTGGTAAAATAATGCTTAATCTTTTTTCTTCTTTTCTCTAACAGGGTATGCTGCTAAAGCGAAGTGGCAAGTCATTGAATAAAGAATGGAAGAAGAAATACGTGACGTTGTGCGACAATGGTGTGCTGACCTATCATCCTAGTTTACATGTAAGTACCTCGTGCTCTCTGTACATTCAGCAGCCATCAAGCCCTGATAAAGTAGTGTTAGCAAGCTCATCTGGAAATGTTTTTGGTGAGCCCATGTTGGTGGGGAAACTTCTTTCTCTCTCTCTCTTCATTCCCTTCCCTTCAGAAAGGCATAACTGGAAATATAGCTCCACAGTGAAACTGGGTGTCTACGGTCAGGTTCCTCTGAACGCCTTGGAATAGAGCTACCCTTGGATTTCAAGAGGCAGTTGAAACAGTTTAAGTCTTCATTTTGTGCTGATGCTTTTATGGACTTGTTGTCCATTAAAAAAGAACCAAAGCATTTTATAAGGAAAATTATAGCACATTATAACTTCATAGATGTATTAAAGAGTGAGAAGGTTTTCTGGTATTTGTCAGTGTGCAGTGGCTATGGTTTATTCAGAAAATAATTCTGAACAGCCCATTGAAAATGACTTCTCTATTAAAATATGTGCCGTAAAACATATTCATGTTAAGATGTCTGTTATTGTCTGCCCAAGGATCCTGTGTGTCCCTCTCAGTATGTATGTATCAGTCCCTGGGTTTGGTTTTGGGGGTGGAACGAGCACAGGTATGAGTCAAAACTAGCCCATCCCATCAGTCCCAGACATGCCAGGAGGAAAGGTGAGATTTGTCAGAACTTGTGCCATGTCAGAGCAATCCAAAAAACAGAACCTATATAGACAGTCAAGGTTTTGTAATTCCCAGTGAATTCCAAGCTCCTACACTTGCTCTGTAGTACAGGCAAGAGTGAAATAGAGAAAACATAATATGACCCTCACCAAGATCTCTGGGATTGTCTCTGGTCTTAAGCTTTAACATATTCTGAAATTAGAGGGTGACCAGTTGTAATGTTTTAGGGCCATTTGTCACCTATTGCTGTCATTGTGAGCTCCTGGGCAAATTTTTCATTAAGGAGTAAAAATGAAGGTTTTGAATAGCTGTATTTCTGTAGATGTGCTCTAGGTCTTACAGACCTGTATGTAGATTAGGCAGAAAGCTTCTGCTTTCAATGGGTGATGTCTCAGGAGCAAGGCCACGTTGATGCTGTGCTTGCACCAACTTGCTGTTCCTGTCTGCTGAACAATGGTATTTTCTCTGGCTTGTCATGAGATTTAATAGTCTTGCTTCCTGCCATAATCATGCTGTGCTATCATTTCTCATGATTATTTCCATATTTCTTTAAAATTACATGGCAACCAGCTTCAAGGAATTGCTGCTTTCCATCAGAAATCTTGTCTCTCTACCTATACAGTCTGGAGGAAGCGACTGTCCAGTTTTTAATTTTTCCCTTTTGTAGAACTGGCCACTTCGGCCATTCTTTTAGTCTCTAATGTGGGGGGAACCCTGCTGAGAAGTAGTCCTGAAAGACCTAAATTGTGCATCAGCATGGCTGGCAGAAGGGAAGCACGGACACATGTGGCTTTGAGGCTGCCCACGTGGGTTTGGGCTGTGACGGCCACTCAGGGTCAGCGAGGGAGAGGAGGCAGGCTGCCGTTGTTGCGCCCAGGTCCCATCCTCGCTGTGGGAGTGCTCCATTGTTCCTTACGGATTCTGTGCACATATGTTAGTTTTTCATCGCTTCTTGCAGACAATAGAGTACTTCTCTCTCGGCTTCCCTGGAGCTGCTTAGTCTTCCCCAGAGTGAGAATCCATTGAGATTAGAGGTAATTACTTTGAGATTAGAGGTAAATCCATTGGAGATTAGAGAGAATCCATTTAAAGAAGAAGTAATTACTAGCCTGTAATTGTTTCCCTCTATCCCCCACTGTGCCCCCCCACTCCCAAGAAAAGGTACACGTCCACGTACTTCATTTGCTCAGACCTCCTTTCATAGATGAGAGAGGTTTGTAACTTACTACTTTTCCCTTGGCTGGGTTTTGGTAGATCGTGGTGAGGGACCACGCTCAGCTCCTAGCTGCCAAGAAGCTCCTGGGCAAAGCCTAGCACTTGTTCTCAAGCTTCTTGAAATGCCTTCACCAAATCCACTTCCTAGGAATATCCTGGCTTATGTTCATTCATGTTAAAATCTTCTGTGATGTGATTTCTGTTATAAATGATGCTGGCTTAATGTTTTATTTCTATTGATTTTAGCCTTCAAAGAGCCGCTGCTCTACTTGAGCAGTTCAGTACTGTCAATAAACTATTTATTGTCAGTTAGCTGTTGTTAATACACCCTGCAGAGCGTTCTTTATGCATCAGGCAGCTGTACATCCATCAATTACCATACATGTATTTTTCGCTTAGACTTGGGTTATTTCAAATATGCAGGTAATTTGGGTTACATGATGCTTTGCAGTTTTAATTCTGTGAAGTGAGCAGTGGGCTGGCCTCTAGTGGTGGCAGGAAGAAACCAATTCAGAAGGTAGTTTGGTCTTTCGGGTTTGTAGTTTGGGTCAGAACATACAATTTTGTTGACTTCCTGCTTTGGAAGAAGCTTTTTAAATACGTGATGGCTGTTAGCGGGCACTGTATTAAGTAGGGCTTGAGATCTGGCCAAAAGTGGATCAGTTGTCTTTGCTGTCAGATGTGTTCAGCAGCATGTCAGACACGAAGAAGGTGGTTTTTAATATAGTGAATGCATCAGTGTCACAGAAATCAGTACTGTTGTCCTTGCTGAATAAAGGATTGCCTACAAAATGAAAGATTTTGGGGTGGGGAGTGAAAATCAAATTAGTATCATACTTGCAGAGGAGGTATCAGTGGAAGGGTCAGGCCTGTTTGGCAGGATAGTGTGCTGAAATGACTGCTGCATTGTGCCAGCTAAATAAGTAACTACGAATGCCACCAGGTTGACATTTTTACACAATAGCTAAATTCATATTCGATCTTCTTAAGAAAGTGGGGGAAGAGAAGAATGGGGAAAGAAAATAGATGTACATAAGCACCCTACTGTTTTCTGACTTGGTCATGTCAGGTTTTTTCAAGAGCCTCAAACCTTCACTTCCCTTGGGATGCTGAGGAGCTGTACCAATAGAAAATGGTGGGGATAATGAGAGAGAACTTTGACCTGCAGGCTTCAAAGTTCACCATAGCTACCTATTCATCATACACTTGTGGAGTATAGCCATTGAGTGGATGACTAAAATTCTGGCCGACAAATTCAGTGTCAGCCTACCCAAAAGGACCCATGGGAATTTGTCTCGGCATCTCCTGGCTTTTAATGGCAGAATGCCATGTGTAAGGGCTCCTGAAATGTATTCACTGGGATACCTGCTGGGCAGTGCTACGTGCAGCTTCTTTATCTAAGCCTTATCCTGATGAATAGATGATGTTTCACCACTGTCTGCCTTCCAGGCTGTTGTCGTCATGCTACAGGTCAGTAGATGACAAAGTTTTAGCTGTGGATGTCCATTTTCTGCTGTTGTATCCTCATCATCATTGCTGCCCCTCATTTATTGAAGGAATAATAAATTAAAAAAGATGAAAACAGCTATTTTAGGGAAATATCTTTTTTTCTTGCCTTTTATGTTTAATCTATACTAGATTTGTTTTCAAATAAAAGCACAGCACCATGGCAACTAACAGGGGGAAAGAATAGCCTGTTAAATACATGAGAAGGAAAGTCTGATGCCTATCACTTAAAACCCATCTAGAACATGCATGCTATGTAAGTACCACGTACCTTCACAGCAAGGTTTACTTTTGTTTGCTGACATCTATATTGCCATAATGCTGCTGTTAAACTTTGCTCCCGTCATCACTGATATGGTTTGATAACCTATGCTAAAGTGTGTCGTAGGATGTGTAGCAGTGGTCGGGGGCATGAACCTGTCCCTTACCTCTGTGAGACGTATGTGAACTCACACATGTAATTCTGCTCAATTAATTTGACAGCAGCCACAGTTTCTAAACTCTTAATGGGTGAGCAACCCATGCAAGCAAATGCAAAGCAAGCATTAGCAATGGTTTGTATTCAAATAAAGTGAACGTACTTCAGCTAAATATATGAAATTTCAGCCTGGCAAAGAGTCAGATCCAATACTAGGCTACACTTTGCACAAGGGCTTCAACAATATGCTATGAAGACCTGCCTTCTTAGAAGATGAGGTAAAACAGACCCAGTTCTTGGGCCTACTGAACTCCTCAGAGCCTTGGGGTGAGGGGACTGACTGTTTCCTACAGGAAGAGCTTGCTTTGTGAGCAATGGAAGGCATCTGAAAAGACCTCGTAAGCAGGTATCTCGTAGTGTTGCAGATCCATGCGGTTTTCTGAGGCTTTTCAATGTGGTTTTGCTTCAAAGGAATGCTGGATGTTGGCTGGCTATGCACAAGTAATCCGCAATTCAGGCCTAAATAAGTACTTGAACTCACAAAATGATATGTATGCGTTGTTTTTTCACATCATATGTAGCTCTGCCATCTGGAAAGAGCGGTGATCAAAGTAAATCCTACAGAGCAGAAATGGGGATATAGTTTGAAGGGTGAGGAGGACAAATCTGCTAGAAGCATGTCATACTTAAGTTTTTACTATAGTTATGGTAACCATTAACATGCCTAAAACACTGGTTAAGATAGAAAAACAGAATGATAGGAACAGTTACAAAATATGTGTATAACGATTGCTTGTTACAGTTGATGAGTTGATGCCATATTTTTCCCCTCACCACAGCTGGCAGTCTTTCTGGAAGTGTTTTCATCAAAACTGTGCTCAGAGCAACATGCTCCTTCCTACCATTATAGATCTGAATTTCCCAGGGCTTGCCTTTCCTAATTCTGACTTGGTACATTGTGTATTTACATTGCTGCTAGTAATAACTAGAGAATAATTGACCTTTATGGAAAAAGTGGGAGCTGCTCATGCTGCTGTAAATTTATTTTTTAAGATACCAAACAAAAAATAGATAATCCACAATGCTTTTAAAAGCAAACAAAGATCTACCTATGGCTTTTATAAAGTGGCATACCTTTAGAGGTCAATCACTCTCTTCATATCTTCCTGCCAAACTACTTTAAAAGGTAATGGAGTGAAGTTCAGTTTGGGAGAAAACTTTTAAAAATAGATAGGAAAAATACAAGCTAAAATGTGTTTGCAGTCCTTAAGTGAGACCTATAATTTGGGATAGATGTCAAAGCAAATTATTTTGACCCCCCTGGCTTTGTGTCCTTTCAAACTAAAAATAGTCTTGCTTGAAAGTGCCATTGCACCTCTTCTGCTCAGTGAAAAATAAAACTGTAGTTACTGATGGTCAGCAAGCTACACCCTGAAATACTCCTAAAATACATAATCACTGTCTGTGTTGAAGGAGAGGAAGACTGATTATTCACAGCAACTTCTTATAATCACTTCTGTGACTTGTTACAGATATTCACAGGTCAGTAAATGCACAAACAAGGAGAATGTGAAGCATTTTTAGTTTCAAGTCCATTCATTTCAGAGGGTATGACAAGATTTATCACATCATTAGTGTAGGCTATTGTAGCAAACGCAGTACTGCTACTTGCAGAGCTGTGCAAACTTGCAGTACATAGTAAGGAGCGGCAAGCATATATTTCATTGTTGTGCCCCCTCCCCCTCAAAAAAAAAAAGTAGGGAAGATTTTTTTGGTATCTGAATGAGTTGCAAATTAATGGCAAAAGCCAAGCTATTAATTAATCACAGGGTTTTATAAAATTAGAGCTTCCTGTCCAGCAGAGCTAACCGCTGTGGATATAAATGCCTCATAAATTACTCACGATGGTAAAACTCAAATTTGTCTTTTACAGCAGATCTTGTTACAAAGTCTGAATGAGAAGTGAAGTGCAGACAGAGTTGTCTTAACGTTTCTTGAAAATGAGTGATCCATTTAAAAAAATCATAGTTTTTTAAACTGCTTTTGTGTTGAATGTGTTGCCACCGCCACTGGAACACATTATTGGACTGATAAATACTGTAGTATAAACATAGTCAATGCTTTTTATTACTGAAATTTAATGTTCTTGATTCCCGATTTGAATAAAGCAGATTCAAGATGACCTCCTTTTTGTCAGGAGAGAGTGCTTTAGGGTGATCAGCGTCTTCCAGAACACATTTTCATTCCCATGGTCTCCTCAGAAAATGGCATTTCATTGTTTTTCTTAAGCTTAACTATATATTACGAAGCTGAGTGATATTATGCCCGTATTTATATGCAAGAGGAGAGGATGGCTACATTAACAGGAAAACTTGATGAATATATTCCACTGTGGCTCATAACCTGATCTGAGGTTTGTTGCCGAGGTCCGTGCAAGAAGGTGGGGAGAGGAGTTGGAGACTTTTCTTTCTTCTTAGGTGTGCCTGTGGCCCCAAATGGAAACCAATCAAGGAGCGATTTATGTTCATTAAGTGCTTGTCAAAACTGAAAAATTTTCTAATCAACAGCAATCTAGCGGAGGCCCCTCAATGGCTGGGAGTGTCGCCTCCGCAGTATCGGCTATTTGCCTGTTACAACTCTAGGCTAGAAATCCGCTGATGATTACATTAGGCTAAGCTGCGAAGTAAATGAACCATGTCTTATTTAGGTGCAACTAGCTTCAGTGTAGTCCTGCCCCGCAGGGCACTTTATAGCGTTTTATGGCTTTAAAATTAGTGTAGCTTCCCATTTGCTGCAGGGTGCTGCATGTTATGCCTTTGAACTCAATAAGCAAAGGGAAGGGGGCCTTTTGTTTCCCCCCCCTCCCTTTTCTTCTTTTTGCAGTTTAGCAATTTTGTTTTGCATCTTTTCCAGACAGCGTTTTGCAATAAAATCGTCTGACTGCCGTGTACACGCACAAAAGTAAAGGCTTCAGCCGATGCCAGTCTGCCTGGAGTTTGGGGTTTGCTCTGCCTGGGAGGGAAGGGGCCCGGGCTTTGCTTTTCCAGGCACTTGGTGTTGGTGCTGAACAAAGGCTGTGTGGGTCGCCACCGTCAGCTCCAAAAGGGGAATCGTGTTCAAAACACATGCTACCCTCAGACTTCTAAATGCCATCCAGAGATGTAACCATGAACTTTCTTTTCTGTAAGCATGTGTCTCTGTTCTATTTTTACTTCGAGTCAGGAAACAGCATCTCAGCAAAATGGCACAAAATAAAGGTGTTTTCTTAGTGGCAGTTCTGGGAAGGAGTGTTTAGCTGTCTGTTCTGGGCCTGGACCTCTACCTAGCACTGGAAAAACAGGCTTGTCCTGAGACATTTTAATAACTCAAAATGAGAAAAAAAAAGTGTCACGTTCTTACTTGGGTATCATTGAATACATGGAAAGGCACTGTTCCAAGGGGAGTGTGGAGGTGTTACATTTTGTACAGTGTGCACTGGAAAAGGGTGTTACATTTTGTATAGTGTGTACTGTAGTAGAACAGGTACGTGGTGGAAGAAATGTATGGGAGAGGAGGGAGAAAATGTGTCTTTTAAATGATAATGTAAAGGCACATGGCAGTCCTGAGGTGAGAGGTTTGGGTGCAGACTTGAAGTCCCATTCACCAAAATGCAAAAGATGCAACTCCAGCGAAAGGGGTTTCTCTGCAAGACAGCTCTATTTGCCATCTAAGCCCAACCAGAAGAGCTCCTAAGTACTGTCTTCTACAGCTGATCCTGTCATCTTGGTGAGGTGTCTTGGCCAAGAACAGCTTGCAGCATTGGCCTCCTCACTGCAATCTCAGCACAAGAGTAAGGTCCGAAGCATTTCAGCCTGAAAGGGTCAGTCTCAGCCCTCGCTGCCACTAGAGTGGAACTGAACTACCCCACTCACTTGGGTATTTGGGAGCAGTGGAAAGCTGGCTGAGGAAACTGCTTCAGCTCTTGCTCTTTGTGCACTTGTTTTCCGTGGGAGTACTTCGTAACTGGGCACATCAAGATGAAAACACCTACCCTTAAGACTGGGGACTTTTTTGCTCCAGGTTTGCAGGCAAGTAGCTGTGCAGAAAAAAAAAAAAAGGGGGGAATTTAGTTCTCAAAGTACTAACTGATTAATACTATATTAAGGAATTCAGCACGTGTATGCATTATCTTGCTTAATACACTGATAATAAAATGCTGTGGTTTTGGAATACAAGCAGAAAGACTTCGCCACCCTTTTTTTTTTTTTTTTTTTTTTTTTAATCAAGGATGACTCTTGTATTACAGCCATCTGAAAATCCTCATATTCCATAATTCCATTTTTTGATATCCAGAGTCCTACACACCTAGCACGTGTGTATTCATATTCATATAAAAATATTTGAAGTTAAGGATCATTTTGGGGAGGAACTGTGCTGCCGCGTGCTCTGATGTCATTTAGTGAAGTATTTGATACAACTGTGGTAGACTTGAATGGTGTGAGTTTGAGTACCAGCTTCATGGAGGAAGGGGGGCCGGTGGGCCACAGCAGTGTTAAGTGTGGCTGTGGAACAAGAGTTGTTTGGCTGTTGAGCGGGTGTTGCTGGGAGAAAGCGAGCAACTAACTGGAAGTATCACATCATCTAGTTTCAGCTCTCAGCTGGAGTGTCTTCTCTGGCTTTGAGGGCCATTAGAAGCCATTGGAATGCATGGCAGTAAGGTTGTTTGCAGCCACTGGCACTGAAAACAAAAGGGGAACCCCTAAATACTGCTTTATTTTTGGTATGTCTGCTTAGAAAACACACCTGTTTGCACAATTTTGATGTCTGAAAGGTTTTTATCCATTGAATTGGTTAAATTAATTTCTGCTGCTATAAAGGGAGAGCTGTATTAAGACCAGAACTAAAGTAATTTTACTTTACATTATTCTGTGTCATGGCACATCATTTCTTTCTTACTCAAGGCAATTCATTTTGTAGTGCCGTCAAATAATATTTCGTGTCATCTTCAGTCAATGTAGTTTTTATGACTTTCGCTGGTATTTTAACAGTTTATTTAGTCCTATAGATAATGGTCAATGGCCTTGAGTAGTCAAATTAACACCTCGGCAGCCCTATATTTGAGCAAACTACTAAGAGTAACCTCAGGATGAAAAGCAATGAGAATCAATATAGCGAGGGTATTTTTAGGGATTATTGATTGATTGATGCGTTCTGGCCTTAACTGGAAGCAGCAGCATTGCCCCACAGCTGACTAAGATTAAGCTGCCAGTTACTGATAACTGTAGGCCATTACCTGTGTAGTATTTCACAGGCTCGCAGATTAGATGGAGACCTTTCACAGTCCTCAGATAAAGAAACTGTGGTTTTCAGTGTCAGTAGTGCCTACCAGGCTGTAGGAAAACGTTATGTGCTTTTCCCGTTACTGCGCTGCTGCGAGACCTGGAGCCGGCCCTGCCTGGATGCAGCGCTGCCCGTTGTTCTATAGGGATGCAGGTGGGACACCGAGGGGGACACCAAGGCACCGATGGCTCAGCTCCCCCCTCCGCAGGAGGAGGCAGCCATGTTGAGCTGTGCTTCTGCTGGCGAGCTGAGAGCCGTGGGTTTCTCCGACACAACTCTCAATTGCTAGCAGGTTTCTCTCATTGCACCTCATTTGCATCTGGGACATCAATTAGCATGTTTGTTGAGGCTAATTGAATGAAACTCAATCATAGCTCTTAATTGCTTGACTATGTGAAAAGAAATCACATTAATGCAGCTAATTAAGTGTATGGCAATAGATGCAACATAATTAGGAGTGAAATGTAAAAAACAAGCGATAGCGAAGGTGCAAGAGCAGGGGTGCGGGGGACTCAGGCGCTTGGTTATCCTGTTATTGACACATCTGGGGAGGGTTCCCTTAGCTTTGCTGCTTGCTTTTTTTTTTTTTCCTTGCGTTGCTGAATGATGAACATGGACAACTTGAGAAGAAAAATGCAAATGGATTTGCAATTACTACTTTTTCAAGCTGTTGAGGGGCAGAAGATGGCACTTCTGGGGTGGCCCGCTGTTGAGTAGGCTCTAGGGACTTGTTAAGTGCTGTTTAAAAGTACTTGGCTTTGAATTACCCTCATGCCTTGTTAAAGGGTTTTTTCCCCTTTTTTCTCGGATCAGCATTTTCTACAACTAACATCTAGGGGAGTTATATCTGTAACATTTGCATATCAAAATCAGGCTTGCTGTCTTCTCTTTAACACAGCATATTCCAGATGACAGCAAGACCCTCATCTGTTCTAATCTGATCAAACCATACATTGCACTTCTAAAGCCGCCACATTATTTTGTAGTTTCAACTTTTATTCCCCGAGTGCAGATCTGAAGGAGCATGTGCAAGGCTGGATGCTCTGCTGACTGGAAACTTGGTGCTTTCCTCTCCTGCTTCTCAGGGGAACGTGGAGATTACCGCTATGCATCTTGCACACAATGAAAGAGTCTTTATTGTTTACATTTGATACATCCCTATAAATATTTAAACTGACATTAATACCTATGTGGCATCTGTTCTGGTCGGGCACTTTCATATAATAATGGTATGGCTGCAGTGCATTTATTTCCTGTTTGCCAACATTGACTTACTCTCTTGAATTGTTTATAGCTCACCTAAGCCTGCTTTACTCTCAATTAAAAGTGCTTTAATAATGCCCTGTCACATCTCACAAGTTGGCAAGGTAGCAGGAAAAATGTGCACTCTATTCATCTGAAGCATTTGGAATAAAGACTTCATTATGAAATCTAAATGGAATACACTGGTTGTTGTATGTTAAATAAAAAGTGTCTATTAAAAGGAGTACATGCTGAGGTTTAGTCACTATCTGATTAAGCCTCGTTTTACAGCCCATAAGCAATAAATGCTCAGTTATGTTCTGGTTATTGTATTTTAATTTGGGAAGAACTGACACTGAACAAGAAAGTTATGCCAACTTGATAATTTATAGATGAAACTGTTTCGTTCGTTTCTATCTAGCAGCCAGTGAAGTGAGTTTTTATTAATGGGTTGTCTTTGTTTCTTTTGGAAGCAGAGCTCTGTCTGCTTTCTCAGCCAGGGAACTGTTCAGACATCTTTACTGTTAATAATTCTAAAGCGGGGGGGAGGGAAACCCACAAAAAAATCCCACCAAAACCAGCTCAGGCCTTATTTTTTATTACAGATTAATCTTAGCTATGAAAAAAAGGTATGCTAGTCGAGTAGTAGATTTTGATGTGTTTTGAGCAGAATATATAATTTGTGTTGTACACGCTGTCAGAGGTGGAAGGGTTTTTATGAGAAAGTTGATTGTTCCCTGTGTTGTGCCAGGAATGGTTTAGATTTGGAATGAGCTTTTAGTCCATTAATGGTAGATTTACTTGTAATATTGATGCGTTAGTGGTACACAGAGGCCCATATGCTGCAGGTTTGGAATCAGCCTAATGAATATTTGTAGTCTTTTGTGTAATATCTTGTAGTTCAACTAAATTTTGTCCTGGACACTTGGAGAACTTCAATAAATGTCATTGTCAGCATGTCTTTGCTTGCACAGGCTTCACCCAGTCTTTGGTAAATTGATCGAGTCCTACCTGAAAAGGAGCTAGAACTTTTTTCCCCAGTTTCTCCCCACAGAAGATTGTTCCCTTGGTTTCCAGCTTAACTCAGTTATGCCGATTTCTTTTTCCCATCTTTGGTACAAAGTACCTTTTTTGTTGTAGCGTATATCCTCAGACGTACAACGTTTGCCTTTCATTTTGCTATATTGCATGACCTGTCCTGCATTTCTTTTCATAACATACAGTCTCCTTTTGTGATTGTCCTCATATTTGTTCCAGTTTCATTTACATTGTCTGGAATGTGAGCAACCATAATCGTGTGTACCAGGATATGAAAACTTGTTAACGGCTTTAGCATTCACCATCTCTACTGGAAGTATCTCTTCTGATGTACCCCAGGATTGCAGATTCAGTGGCTGTCTCACCTTAATGAACTGTCATTTGTCCTCTGATAAAGAAACCCATGCTCATTTGCTTTTCTGTTTTCATCTCAAGAAGCCCACAGGCAATTTAGGATATGCCATTGAAGCTGGAAAGCAGAATTATGAGCCTGTTCTTCCAGCAGCTTTTTACAGTTTGTAGAACTGCACAGCTCACTTCATCCTGAATTTCTTAGAAAACAGTGGCTTGGCTCCAGTCAGTTGGCCATTGTCTTTCCGCAAGTGATGCTATTTGCTTATTTCCCCTTTGTGCGCTTTCCAAACAAGAATTAGGAAAAGCCTTTTCCACTTCTGGCTTCCAGCTTTTAGCATGTTTACTCTAATCAGCCATGATTTGCATAATTTTCTCCCTGCTGTGATTTTTTTTTTTTTTTGAGGAAGGATCACATTCTAGAGAAACAGGGTTGTAATTTCAGAAACATTAGCAGTGCCCTTTTGTAACTTTTGTGCCTGTCAACCAATTTCAGCCACATTTATAGAGAAACAGATAAGTACGTAAAACACTGAAGTAGAGAGGAGCTGCAAGTAAAACATGCTCATGAGAGACAGTCAGCCTCATCTTGTTGTTCTGTTTGGGACCTGCCAGCTGCTGAATTTATACCTGTGGCTCAGAAGCAGCCACGGTGTGAGTTACCTCTTACCTTACCCAGGTAGCTGTTGGTGGAAGATGTAGTAGAGCTCAAGACTTCGGGGAGTATTTGTTGTTAAAAATGTGGACTGTATTATATAGAAAATGGAAGGAAGAGGAAAACATTGTGGTGGATGATGGCAGATGTAGGACACAAGTCTTACGAAAAAAAGTCTTATGAAACTTTGTCATTAGTTCTATTGCTTACAGAACTACCTGTTTGATATTGTTTTTTTTTCCTCTTATCAGGACTATATGCAGAATGTTCATGGGAAAGAAATCGACTTGCTGAGAACCACTGTGAAAGTTCCTGGAAAGAGGCCACCCCGAGCTACGTCAGCTTGTGCACCTATTTCCAGTCCCAAAACAAATGGCCTCTCCAAGGACATGAGCAGTTTACACATCTCGCCAAATTCAGGTAAGACAATTTAATGCTTGGCAAACAAGGGACTGTTTTTCCAAATGTATTTATTCCAAATGTACCACTAGGATGGGAATTATTACTCTTACTAATTTATAAATCCAAGTAACCACTGATAGGTAACTTTTAAGCCCTCTCTGATTACTGGTTTGGCCTCCACAAGAGATTCTGAATTTCAGTAACCTTCAACATCCATGTTTTAAATTTGTTACCTTATACTTACCAAAAACGTACATAATTCACAGAAGTTAATATTTGTGAATAATTGGTGCTGCCTTTCTACTGACTTGTTAAGTCTAATACTTTGGAAAAACAGTTGTGTCATTTGAAAGGGCTATTTGTGGCTTCCTGATGACATCCCCACTGCTTGTTTCCACCTTTAGAAGGATGCATAGTTTTGGACTTTCCAGCAGCAAGACTCTTCTATAGAAAGCTGTTTTATTTTGTTTATGGAAGTGGTTTATAGCTACTTGTGAGCTCTAAACAAATAATTTTATTGTTCACTGAAGTACTTGTCCATACAGCTAAATGGATTTTAAAAACTGCATTAAGGAAAAGAGTTTAAGACAATTTATCTTGTAAAATGCGCAGCTTATACAAAGCACATAATGGTATAGCATCAATATAGAAGTTCTGTCAGCATGTTTGGGATGATGGCCGTAAAGCACCGAGTGCCTTTTCTGTTTATGGGTAACGTAGTCATCTCCAGCACAGGCTAACAAAACCACGCAAGCCCACTTCTGTCCCTGCACAGTACACACCGCACAGGTAGGATGAGCAGCCTCAGGAAGGAACTTGGTGACCTGCTGTTCAAGTGTCTTCGGTTGGGTGGTAATGGTTATCTTATGCTTCAAGTCAAAATGTATTCCTCTGCTTTTTCACGATGCAAATTACCCTGTGTTACGGGAAGAGGAAGAAGGATTTTCCTTCCAGCTTCAGATGCTGCTCGAGACGAATGTTTAAATAAAAATAAAAAATAAAGCCTTGCAGCTTTACAGTGGTGCCACAGAGCAGACGTCCCTGCAGATAAACAGTTCTTGCATGGCATGTTGTATTAGTTTGGCTGGGGACCTGATAGGTCTGAAGCCATAATTTCATCAGAGCCTTTTTTTCAAGTTGTAACCTGTGCTTCGAGAGGCTTGGTGCTGGCATTGTCCCTGGAAGAGTTCATAGAAGAAGATTATTCATGGTTGGTTTGTTTTTTTCGATTTTGCTTTTTAATTTAGATGACTGGGAACGGGGGATGTTTTTCAACATATCCCATTATTTAGGGAAGAAAAGTGCTGGAGTGAGTCAATATATCAACAGAAAGGCATGTGTGCTTTTAAGACATCCAAACACTCTGAAACAGGCGAAAGTCATTTGATTGCTCCAGAGAAGTAAGTTGTAGAAAATGTGGTACTGCATACTTGTAGAAGGTTTATAACATGGAACTGAGATATTTTGGTCTATGCTTAGATTTCCAGGTAAGAGGGAAGCAGCTTGTATGTGGCTTCAATGAAACTGGCAATATTCCTTTTATTTCAGGGGTTTCTTTATATACATTGCTATCTGTATGTGAAAATATACAGTAGACATCTGTATCTGGTGGTAGTGCTAGCCACTGTGCAAGTATTGTGGCTAGCTTGAGGTTTTATCACACAGCAATTGCTTTGAATTAGGCTAGAAAGTGCAAATGCTAGAAAACAGCTCTGCTTGTAGGCAGTTTTTCAAATAACATGATGGAGATAGTTGCACCTTGTCTTCTCTAGGTTTCTTTGTCATGTTGTTTAAAAATACTGGAAGACTTTCCTGTTGATGTCTGGCTACCACAGCTCTAAAGATCTACTACAATTAAAGTTTTAAACTAATGCTTTCCTAACATATAAAAGAGTGTATCCAAGGAAAGGTGAACCTGATTTCTTTATCATTACCCACTTGAATGCCTTCATTTCCCCTCTCATGCTGCTGGGAAGCTACACTGATCTTTCTTTAACCTTAAACAAGATCTTGACCTGCTTATCTTTGCATGGCTCTCTTCCCATAGATAAAGCAAACAGTGATGTATTAATTATATTACCCCTATAGCTGGCTGGAAGCATAACTGGAAGCATCTTTATAACTTACTGGGGGGGGGGCAGGTAAAGGCAGGTGGTATTAAACAGCTCGGTGCTCCACGTGGCAGCAGTCAGCATGCTCGTACCTTGCCACCTGCTGTCTTGTGCCCACTTTGGGTGCAGAGGGTGTTGGCTAAGGTTTTAGTGAGAGAGAAGGGTCAGTTCAGATGTGCACGTCTCTGTGTGGTTGCATTTCAGTAGTTCAGTGGTATGCATGGTGCAGTAGATTCAGACCTGCTGCAGTATTTTTCCACATAGTCATTGCTACTAAAAGTCAGGCTGGTACATTCGTTCATTATCAGCCATGATATCTCTTCTTTCAGGATTTTTCTTCACAAAAGGAGTTTTTTGCTGAATCACCCCCAAAGTGTTTGTTTTTTTTTTTTTTTACATAAAATTTGTTTCAATCAAAGAAGCTCATGCAGAAGAATCTTCCTTACCCAAAAGGCCAGATTTGAGGTCCGTCTGCTAGTTGCATTTCTGGGCAGAGTAATCATCAGCATCAAGAGAGAGGAGCTTCATTAAGAAAACCGAGTAATGTTTTCTAAGCCTACTGAAATCAATTAACAGCTGATTGATCCAAGCAGTGATTACTAGTTAAAAATAAAAAATAAAAAAGACATTGCAGCAGACTAGATCTGGGAAATACCTGGCAGCAGCTTGGCTGTGTATCATTCCATGTGGCATTCCCAATACTCTCACATTCAGGTAAGATTGAAGAGAGCTGCATTGCAGACAGCGATTTTAAAATATATGGGGAGTGTAGTATTGTAAAAATACATTGTCACAAGCTGTGCCTGGCTTGGTAGTCTCAACTTTCTTGTGCTCAAGTGTATTGACAGTAGTTTTTATGCAGAGGGGTCACAGCTTCTGATCAGTGGGACACCGTTAGGTTCTCACTGCCCAGCTCCCACAGTGCCAGGAGGAGTTTGGGTATCTCTGCAGTTATCTGTCATGCAGCTAAAGATATTTGCAAATTATCCCTTGTTCTGTCTGTCATGCTGTCTCAGAGCGTTTTCTCAGTTGTTAATACGGGCACAATGTTGTCTTCATTTTGAGTGATGTTTTAAAATTGATCTCAGACTGAAATTGTCAGTTACTGTTTTTCCGTTGACAAGTTTATGTACACAGATCTGCTCTGTACAGAGGAGGTTTGGACCAAGCACAAAAAAGATCAACTCTTGCTATTTTTATTTGTAGGCATGCAAATACCCTACATTCTCACTGCTTCACGTTTTAGCTCACTCCCAAAACAGTCGTGTTTTGTATTTCTGTGGTTTTGCCAATGCATATTTGATATGTGGAGGAGAGGAGTATTTTCCATGCTTAGAACTGAGGACAGTATTTCATTTAGTTGTTCAATGTGATCAGGAACGGGCTAATTTTCCTTCTGCTGTTATGGAATTGTGTACAATTTAGTGAAAAAGTTATGGTATTCCAAGAATACCAGAACTCAGTTAAAATGTCCAAGATTGCTCCTGGAAATCAAATTCAAGTTCTTTGCTTATACACGGTGATAAGCCCAATACCACTAAAAGGATCTCTTTGATGAAATTGCATATTTTCCATTTAGTATGTTCTTAGAAGGGGTTGAACTTACTTTCAGTCAAACATTCAAACTAAAAGAGTTGGTTTGCAAATCTTTACAGACCCTTTGTACTGTACCTAGAGTTTATTGGTCATTATCCTTGTTGACTTCTATATATTAAACACCGGGTAGGGGAGAGGAGGTTTCAACTTTGTCAAAAAATAATCAATAAAATTAGTCTGCATTTTAAATACTGTGCTATTGAATCTCAGGCCTGACTACTGTGTGTAGTCATACAGGAAGAATAGGGGAAGGAATTAAGCTAATTAGGGAGATTGTCATGAATTCAGGAGGGATATACCCAGTTATTGGGTAATATGATTTGAAATATTCAAGTAGTAGGAGAGTTTTATATTAGATCTGTTAATGCAGATGTCACATGCAAAAGAAAAAAGTAACGGATGTCATTCTCAGCACACTGAATTTCACATGGCTTTGGGGCACTTCTCTGAACAAGATTGTTTCTCTGGTTTTAAAGACTGTTTGGTAAACACAGACATATAATAACCATCTCTGTGACAGCTATCCTGATGTGCAAGTGTGTTTACATCCCAAACATCTGGAAGCAGATCTCGGGGAAATAATCATCTCAACAACAAAAGCCAAGTTCCAATCCTTCTCACAAGTTTCCGTTTCAGAGACATAAGAAAAATAAAGACCAATCTGAGAATATATGAAGGAAAATAACATGATTGTTTCCTGCTAGGCTTCCACACTGGCACAAGAGCTGGAAAAAACATTTCCTTAGTGTGTATGTGGTAGGGCAGTAACCAATCTGGAATTAAAATGAGTGGGAAAATGTCATACTCTGTAAGAAAACATGAATTAGTGGAAAGTAAGGCTGCTTCCCCTCTTGCAAAGCCAAAGGGCTTACCTGGCAGCAGGTTCATTTTCTCTCTCTAAAAGTTTTGCCATGACACTTTAAAAGTAAAACCTGGTCTCTGGGCTTTCTTGTTTTCTTTGGAAGTATAGTTTGGAGTTTATCCTCTAACAGCTGAGATTGTGTCTGATTCTCCTAGGCCAGGATGGGGCTGTCTTGCTTTTGTTATGTAAAGGTTTTAAATCACAGGTTTCAAACTAGGACTTTATGAAAGGTGCTCGTACTTGCCCTCCAGCCTGGGAGGGATCTGTGAGATGGGGGAAATAGAGGCCTGTTCTGTTTAATATGCAATTCTGAAGTTGTTACTTTTAAATCAAAGATGTTTACTGTTGTTTAAGTCACTTAAATAATGTAAATTTAAATTTAAATTTGCATGGTATTGGACATCATATTGTTGATGTGCCTGATCTAGAAGTACTTCAAAAGAGGATAACCTGTGGACTTGTTCAGTTCCAAGTTCATCTAACAGTTGGCAGCTTATGGGAATGCTGTTAGGGCCAGCACCCCAGTGAACCAGCCTCTGGACAATTCTCTACACCTTTCAGAAGCAGACGTGGTTCTTGCTGGCTTTGGAGCAGGGACAGGTCTGGATTTCAGTACTCCCACCTTAGGTTAGTTTTGAACTGGCAACCTGAAGGTGAACTTAATCCCGTAATCTCTTCCAGGAGTTGTTTATTCTCCTGTGGTGGTTCCACACCAGTAGGTAGCTCAGTTCCACCATGCTGCTCTCTCACTCACCCTCCTCAAAGGACCAGGGGGAGAAAAAACAACAGAAGAGGGCTTGAGGGTTGAGGCACTGACAGGGAGATCCCTTGCCAGCTCCCATCATGGGAAGGGCCGGGCAGGGAGCACCCCAAGCAAACCAGAGCCCCCAGTGAGTACAGTGCAGCGGGCGATGATGGAGGCTGCAGCCAGGCCCTGGGATGCAGCTCCGCTGCTCCTTGGTGCTCACTGCCCACCCCTGCTCCGGCCTGGGGTCCCTCCCACAGGACACTGGCCTTCCCTGTGTGGCCACGTCCACCCGCTGCAGCCGGCCTCCTCCATGGGCTGCAGTGTGGAGACCTGCCCCGCCATTGGACCATTAGCTGCAGGGGGACAGCCTGCTCCACCGGGGGCCTCTCTCCTGCCCTCCTTCTGCACCGACCTCGCAGGCTGGAGCTGTCTCTGCTCTCACACAGGGCAGTGCCGGGGCTCTGTGCACAGAGGCCTCTCTGCAGCGTCCATGACCAAAACCTCCCCATGTACACACAGCACACCTCTACAAACAACCCAAAGCCTGAGCTACAGCAGGAGCTGCTGATACAGAAAGTTCACATCTAAAAATAGCATACGGTGTAGGGATAAATTGTTTCCTGCTTAACAGTTCATTTAAATAATTTGGTGCTATTAAATTCGCTTATGATAGTGGATGTACAGTATTTGAAGCTTCCTAAAATGTTATCTCCATAGCCATCATAAAGTATGTTGAAGGTTGCTATCTGCTAATGATACGTGACATTTCGGACATGTTCAAAGAACACCATCTTCACATTTTTACAAATGCACATTTTCTATTTGTTATTAATTGTGATAATCTATCAAATCAATGCAGTGGCCATTAAATAACCTCATTTTACACTGAAGTGCTTGGAATCAGGCTGAATTGTAATGGACTGCCTTCCAGATTTTTCTTCTAAGAAGGTAGAGAATTGATTTCTAAATTAGACTGGTATACCTTCAGTATACGACTTGTGATCTAGTGTCTTTGGATTCTAATACATCTAATAGTTGTGTTCTTTAAACACAGCATTTTTTTTTCCTTTAAGCCCATCTTATTTGCAGTCCTAACTATCATGTTGGGTATCCATTTTCCATGGCACCTGAATCGTAGCTGCTGAGTCCAGAGAGAGCCAATACCCTCAGATGTGTGGTGTCCACATGCAGGAGGGGAAGCTTGATGTACAGCTGTGGGTTTGTCTTTTCATAGATTGTTATTTATTTATTATTTGGAGGTTACTGTGAGAATTTAGTTGTTATGATCAAGCTATTAATTTGGTTCTGATTAGGTTCTGATTAGGAAAAATTAGTCAAGCAAAGAACTTGCTCTCACTGGCAATTGCTCCAAAGCCTGTAGGTCTTGGATGTACTAGCAAATGTATGCAGAACTGGGTCCAAAAGTCTTGAATCTGCTCTTAACTCCTTACTTGTAGGTAACTGAGGTTTTGTGCTGGAGCACTGTTTCATCTCTGGTTTGACAATGCCAGAATTTATCTGGTTGAAGTCTTAAGAGGCCAGAGACTGCTGGTTAGCATTTTGCTACTAATTTTGTAGTCTAATGTTGTACACAAGAAGACTTAACACAAAATGTTTTCTTTGCTTTAACTTGAGCATGAGTTTTACGATTCTACCACAGATCACAAACGCAAGTTTGTGGCTTACTTTTGCCATTAATCACCCAAGTCAATTTTCCATTTGGTTGGGTTTGCTGTTAGTTCAGTGATATACAGCTGTAGTGAAAGAAAGGAGAAGTTGTCACTTTGCACGTTTTGAAGGGAAAAAGAAGCCCGGTTTTTAAGTGCATTGGAGATTTCCTTTTCATCCCACTAGAGGGTGATCCCTCAAGGTCATCTCTTCCAGTTTGTTCATGCCAGGATTTGCTCTTTCCAGAACCAGGCAGAGAGAAACTTGCAATTTCAGTTCTCTCTGTTTCCTCCTGTCAGGAAAAATATTAGTGCTAAAGAAGGAAATATTTGACAGAAAACACTGCATTGGTTAAATCTTGGAAAAGAACAAATTAGCTTGGATTTTCAGGGCACTATAAGTAGTTTCATTACAGAAGGAAGGAAATGACGTGCTGTCTTAGGATTCCTTTTTTCTTACATGGGCAAACGGTGTACATCTCCTGACGATGAGCTAGCTGAACAGCAGAAATTTGTCACAAACCTTCCTGCAGATGCCTGTAGATGCCAGACAAGATGCAGGCGTTGCTGATCAGGCTGAGCCTGTTTCACTCTGGTTGATTTTTATGCCTCTGTTGCACCATATCCTGCATAAAAATCACGGATCTGTCTTGTCCATCCAATGCAATCTTGCCGAGTTTTGATGGTGACATGTTGTAATACTAACCAGTTGGATGTTAAGACCTTTGCAAAATTGCTCATTCTTTTTCCCCCAGTGATTTTAAAATATTAAAGCCATCAGGAGGGTTGAAGCTGATTTACCAAAAGGGAAAAAAAATCACAAATGTGTTTTGAGTATTGAACTGCCGTTGACATCTAAAGTCCCAACCATGCTGTTTTCCTCCACACTCCAGCAATCAGGACATCCAGCAAACCCATAAAAAACCAAACTAATAGCATGAATATTCAGTGACCTAGAATACTAATTATTGTCATGAATATTAATGTGATCGGACTTGCTTTTTCCTCTTCTCTTTCTCTCTGGCTCTTTTTTTTTTTTTTTCCACTCAGCCGGCTCTAAAGATGGGCCATAATGAGAGCATTTAAGAGAGAGAGCGCTCTCCGCCGTGACAGGGACCGGGGTAATAAGGAGAGCTTGATTAACGTGGTGCACTTGGGGGAGAGATGAGAAGATTCACGTGGGCCTGTTGTGGGGGAGGCAATGAGGCACCGGCGGCTGTGTTGCTGCTCCCTCAGATTAATGAGGCCTAAGAGTGCATTAGGAACAGTGACAAAGGTTTGATCTAATGGGCTCAGTCATTTTTCCTTTGAGTGACAGACGCACAGAAGTAATTGGCTGTGCAGAATGGCAGCTCATTGGCAGTACTTAAGGATACATTATCCCCGTTGTGTGGCCCGCAGAGGCTGTTTATCAAAACTGCTCACACTGCAGACATGCATTCACTTAGCTGCTGTTACAGTGGCAATAGCTATATGGAAAGGAAGAGTAATATCACATATCTATTGTCTCTTTTTTGAAAAGAAAGTTTCTTTGTTCCAATTTCTGAAGAGTCTGGAAGATACTTGAATGCTTACAGTCGTCCCCCATCTCGACGAGGCCCTGGTTACAGCTTGTAGGATTTGGGATCGCATTGTAGGCTTGCGGAAAGCATCCGAAGTTAGTTTGGTTATACTCAGTTTCAATATAGATACAGTGTGCAGGTGAAGTTGCCCATCCCCTTTCCAATTTTGTTATTATGAACTTCCACAGACAGCCAAAGGCATTAGGAAGCGTTTTATGTCATTTGCCTGAGGCCCTTACACGTCCTTCACTTTACATGCAAGCAGCATAATGCCTCAGAATTAGCTGGTGTTGTGGTGTTATCGTTGCAAAGTTAAATTCACAATTGTTAACAGGATTCAGCAATATATTCAGCCATTCAAATACCAGCAATATAAAATAGACCATTTATCAATTTTAAATGGTCACCTCTGGGTCTTAAAGCTTTACCAAGCAAGAAACCTCCAGCAGGACCCTAGAAAGTGATGTATATCTTATTTATTACTGTTATGCCTGCCAGGAAAGGGAAACTTACCTACAAGCACACTTTGATCCCAGAAGAATAGCCTGGCATCTTGAGCCAGAAGCATTTCATGAAGATCTTGGGTTTAACTTTCTTTTAGAAGAGATGTCTTCTCAGATGACTTAATTATCCTCTATTGCTGTGTTGGCTTGGCACGCTCTGAGAATAATAGCTTTTCTTGTTATACTCCCAGCACCATTTCCTTCACCACCAGGATGTTTCTTGGCATTGCCTTGTTTGTTCATTAGTATTGACCCTTCTTGGTTTGTACACTACTAATCAAGCCCAGTTCTCAGAGGCTGCCCTGCCAGGCTGCGAGATGGAAGGTCTGCCTCTATTAATAGCTGCTTATCTTTGGGAAATTTGTTCAGAATGTAAACACTTCTGAAAATGTTAAAACCGAGTAAAACCCACAAGCAAATCATTTGCTACAGTATTGAAAATTATTATCGGCATATTGAAGAAGAGTTTCAGTGCTGAAACCAAGGAGTGTTTTGGACAGATGCTGTAGTCTCACTCTGTCTCATTCCCCATACAAATAATCTCAAATTATTTTAGGTCCCTGATAAGCCCAAGGCCAAAATGATGTGTTGTTTGCACGTGGCAGTCAGATCAAAATCAGATCAAATCCATAGCAATACTTTGGCAGGTTTTCCCCGTTAATAACCCCACTCAAGAACTAGATTAAGGAAGTTTGAGCCCTGTAGCCCTGGTCCCTCTGCTGCTCTTCCTGAAAACATGGCTAGAGAGTGCTCTGCAACCTGGCTGCTTCCCTGCCCTTCAATGCTGGCTGACTTGACTTGATCGGACAAGGAGGTGCTGTTGGGACAGGAAAACAGGGGTTTTCCTATCCCAGTCAGATTTCAGTGCTGGGCATGAGGTAGCTCCAGAGTTGGCAAAGAAAGGAGGATACATATTTAAAATCTGGGTGCTGGGATCTGAGATGACAAACTAATGGGACCCAAAAGAGTCATTCCCAAATTTTCCTCAGCAAAAGCAGTGGTTGTTCCAACATTCATACTGATTGGAAAGCAGAAAGCAGTGAAGGCAAAGAGTGGCACTGCTTCTTCATAAGCTGCTACTTATGAAAGTTTTGTCCACTGGAAAGATTTCTGCGTAGTTCTGGGAATTAATTCATAAGCATAATGCAGAATTGAAGAAAGGGGTAGGGAATACTTTTAATATTTTTGCAGCTAGCAAAATGGCCTCTTTCTTTTTTCTTCTGCACCCTAATGCCTGAGGAAACTTCAGGGAGCACTACTGGATATGGTTTTTTAGCAGGGAACTAGCAGCCAATCTAATCTACTTGCAGTGCCTTTTACTGAATTAGAGGGCATTTCAAGAATATGTAGTATACTTGCAACATAAATTGACCCAACATGATTTGAAACAATTAACCCTCTGATATCAAGAGTCAGGATTTCCTGACCCACAACTCTAATGTATTTTTCATTAGTTCTAACAGCTGGTGAGCAGAGCCCTCTGGCCTTCAGAGGTTTATTTCTTTTTTGGAAGAGAAACTCATAGTGAACATGAAGAGCAGAACACAAAACATGGCCGTGGTGAAAGCGTAGCAATAGGCTGGTTCATCTGATTTAGTCTTTCTCTGCATCTGTGCAGCCATTCCCTGCAGGTCTCATATGCTGTGGCTTCATGAAAAATACAGTTCTGCCTCACAACTCTATCAGTGTCTGCTCATTTCAAATTTCTGAACAAAGCTCCTTGCAACTCGGTGAGCTGTTTGGGAGTCGATGGGAAATCACAAATATGTATGCAGCAATGGGTGGAGATCACCTGCATGTATTTAAGACACTTTTATCTCACTTTTTACGGTACGGTTGTGAATTATATTCATTCTGCATTTGTAATTACTGGGCGGCATAGTTGGTGAAGGCTTAAAGTGATGTGTCCATTAAAATAACCTGTGCTGCCCAGTGATGATTCACTATATTATTTTTGTTAAGTTGAAATACAGCAAAAGAGGAAATCGCTAAAATGCTGTCCACTGTGCTGTTCTATTACAAGAGCAACGTGACAAAGGGGAATGGTCTTAAACTAAAAGAGGATAGATTTAGATCAGACATTAGGAGGAAATGTTTTGCTGTAAGGGTGGTGAGGCCCTGCCCCAGGCTGCCCAGAGAAGCTGTGGGTGCCCCATCCCTGGAGGTGTTCAAGACCAGGCTGGATGGGGCTTTGGGCAACCTGGTCTGGTGTGTGGTGTCCCTGCCTATGGCAGAGGGGTTGGAACCAGATGGGCTTTAAGGGCCCTTCCAACCCAAACTGTTCTGTGACAAAAACCCTGAATGTTTTTTATTCTTCTTGGGCAAGTTACTGAATGAATGCACGTAAAATAAAGTTTATGATAAACCTTATTTATTATATGTTTTCATTAAAGGTGCTGTATTTTACAAAATTTTATCTTTGGGGTTTTACTTACTAATATGCACCTGACACCTGGTATGGTCCTGCATTTGTATAAATTATTTTCTTGATGTTTCTAATTATTATCTGACTTTGTCCTTATGGTCCGTTGTTCTGTAGATATGAAACAGTAGTTCAACTGTGTATGAATCACAGAATCAGGGAATGGTTTGGGTTGGCAGGGACGTCAAAGCCCACCCAGCCTTCTGGAGCCTTCTCCTGCCCAGGCTGACTCCACCAGCTCCCTCAGCCTGGCTCTGTAGGAGAGGTGCTCCAGCCTCTGCCCATCCTCCTGGCCTCTTCTGGCCCTGCTTCCACAGCCCCACGTCCTGCTAGTGCTGGGGCCCGGAGCTGAGCATGGTGCTGCTGGGGGGGTCTCACAGGAGAAAAGCCAAAGTCCCAGCACAGGAAAATGAGATAGGTTCTGCCCCCAGTGTGTTTCCATCAGCCTCTCAGTTTGTACGTACGTGCACACATACGCGTTTGTCTGCTTAATTCTTCTTACGCTGAGTCCATTGTCTTGACTTGCTGTTTGTGGCTATTTACGCTGAATAGATGGATTAAAAAAAAATAAAATTTTGTATGAGCACACTGACTTTTCTCAAAGGCTCTTTTACTGAGCATTGAACAAAACTGAAAATTACCTCGAATCTTAATTTGGGTGGTTTTTGTAGAGCTTAATTGTTTGAACATTTTGTAAGCGTGATCATAACAGGGTATTTTATAATATCAGAAAAGATAGTTTTAATAAAGCTGTCTAGAGCTAGAAAAAGGAACTCTTCCTTTGATGCTCCTTTGGTAGATGAAAACATTTTTGTTCAATAGGAGACCAGCATCTTTTTTTTGCTCATTTGAGACCAGTTCTGGCAACATACTGATATTCATTCAAATATAAATGCCATATTCACTTTGAAATGCAAATTGTTTAAAGAAAAATAGCATATGGTAGAGGTAAGTACCTTTTCAAATCAGCTCCTACACTTTAGGGATGTGAGTACAGCTAAAATTATTCTTTGGAAAGAATCTGGAGCCTTTGACACATTGAAGCTTGAACTAATCAAGGCTTCCCAGTAAGCATATACACATATCCATATCAAGGAAACAGTGCTGAGAATACATGGATTAGCATAGTAATTTAACTGCCCCCTGCTAATCAACTTAAGCAACCAGCTGATGCATATATGATGTATTTGAAGAGGCACTCTTTCAGAACTCCAGAGTGGGCCAGGTAGCTGACCATGGGTTTCATGGCAATGTTGAGATATGTATTTATATCCATCTGTGTACATATAGGTAGATGTAAACAGATATGCATGTGTGTATATACATGTACGGATGGGGAAGACAACAGATGCAGAATGCATTGTCATAGCTGGTAAGAGCCTAACATGAAGGCTGGATATATCTACAGGGCTTGCCTTCCAGTGAGTATTGTTGCTCTCCTATTTTTAACTTGTCTGCTAAAAGGCTGAGACAAATTCTGCTGTTGAAGCTTCATCTTGAAGCAAAAACAAGGGACAGTTGCTATGTGGAGGCGAGGACTGGGGTTTTCCTGGTAAAGAAGGAAAAGCCCATAGGACTGTTTGTAAAAGCATTAAGAAAAGCAGGAAGAGCATGAGCACCAGTTGACTTCCAGTAGCCTTTGTTTGGGTGTGACAGCATGCATTACTGCATACTCCTGTGGTGGAATACATGTCTTGGGCATGCTGCAATTAGATTGAGAAAAGGGAAGAAATAGCAATAGATTGGGAAATTATGATTTTTAAATAAGGTTGCAACTACAAGTTTGTGCTAGAGCTGAACCCATTTTGGTGGAGCAGGGAGGGGACCTGCTCTAGGTGTATTCTGTAAATCAGCCTTTCTGATGTTTGCCTATGGATCCTGACTTGCGTAGTCTGATGCATTGAGAAAAGATCTTACAGCGTGTGAAAAAAGTGAAATTTAACTTTGAATAAAAGGTATCACAGGGGGCAATCTGGTAGCAGGGTTATCAGGTGGTGGCAGCAGAAAGAGCTGAGTTGGGTTTTATCATGTATCACTGAGGTATAAACAATGGGACTTGACAGCTATTTCTTGCTAACAGTTCGTAGCTTTCACAAATACAAAGTGAAAAAAAGAATTCCCATTTGGTTTGTAGTTTCTCAACAGATGAATGTCATAACCTGAGCTGCAGTGTTTCAGGAGATGGCATTAAGGCAAAAGTAAAGCGCTTGGTGCTGCCGTGATGATGTGTAAGTCTTAGTGTTATGCCAGCTGTCCTTTTAAAGTTTTGTTTTTGCATCATAGTCAGAAAGCGACTGGATGCTTTGATTAAAACCAAAAATTTGTGAACTGGACAAAAGCTGTCAACATACCAACGTTGTTGGTCTCTGCAATTCAGCCACCCAGCACAGAATAACGGTGATGTGTCAGGCAGAGATATCCAGTAATTGTTTTCTGTTTTCCCATGATACCTAGGAAATGCTCCATCTCAGCTTTCACATCCCAGTTTTCTCCTTCATGATCTTTGTTACAAAGATTCTCTTTCAGGAATTCATCAGATGTAGCTCCCTGTTTTACTAGGCGCAGAATGAAAGATAGCTACAGGCTAAAAGTGCGCTTTTCTCTTCTGTCTGGCAGGGTAGATGCCATTTGTCAGGCACTTGATGGGAGGAGGAGGCTTGTGTGTGTTTCTCAATAGGAAACCTAATTGTTTGTGAAAAATAAGTTGTTTCCAAAGCCATTTACCAGTAATACTCTGAAGGTGCCGCAGCAAAAATAAAGCAAAGAGTTCGGATTAATCTGCCACATAATTGTCACCCGTAAATTCGATTTGGTAAACTCAGTCAGTTGAGTTAATTGCAAAGTGAAAGGCTAATAAACAAATTCAGAAACAAGACCAGAATAAAGTTGGTAACTTTTCTGTAAGCTCATTTAAAAATAATTAAATAAAGGATCTGTAGGGATCTCTTGTCTTAAGTTTTCATCAGAGGACCACAAGACATCAAGAAAAGGAATAGAAGTCATTTTTCTGCTTAAATGTATCAAGGTGCAAATTATTCAAAGTATTTTGAATCAAATGGGAAAGCAGAGTAGCTTCTGAGCTTGAAAAGCTCGTTTTGTTTTGACCTTGAGATGGAAGAAAAATGAGAAGACAGTTTAGTCATTCACAGAGCCCTGCAAACGTTGGTTGACAGGAGCTCTGGAGATATCCCTGCTGTCCTCTTGCCTGAAGCACGGTTGTTACCAGTGCTGGGTGGGTTCAGCTGTGGTTTTTTGTAGCTGAGCTTTGGAAATCTGCAAGGACAGAGATCCCCCAGCTGCTTTCAGCAGCCTGCTCCACTGCTGCATTTGCACTTCCAAGCTGCAGAGTCGCTGCTGCCTTTTGTCATCTCCCACTGCCTAGCATTTGGCTCCCTCGTGTTTGTAAGTTTCTTTCTGGTAGCAGTAGGTGACTAGGAGATCAGCCATTCACCTCCTGCTCACCAGGCTAACCAGCTCAGCTCCTACAGCATGTGTAGGCCTTGCATTACTAGAACTGTGACCATCTTGACAGTTCTTTGCTGGATCTTTTCTTGTTTCCTTGGCCTCTTGAACTGGGGGACCCGTGACTGAGGACAGTATTTGAAATGCCAGTCACGGTGTGCCCAGCTCAAAATGCAAAATGTCAACTAGCATTTCCATTTTCTATTGCAACTTTAAAATACTGAGCTATAATTTGAACCTCTGCTTTGTGTGCTTTGTGCTTCTCTTTCTGTAGGCCTGGTTTCTTTGGTAAACTTGTTCTGGACAACTTGTTTTTTGTTTCAGAAGGTCCTAAAACACCAGCCTAAGCGAATTGCTTTCAGTTGATGAGTTGAGCACACAGTGTCCTGAAGGGGACCAGTTGGAAGCATGATTTTTTTCCAGTTTGGCAGATGACATTCTGATCATGGAGTTCTTGTGAACAAAAGAGTTACCTGGAGAAGGTGATTATAGAGGGAATACGTGCCAGTGGCTAAAGTGGCACTGCCCAACACAGTTCCAAAATCCACCTTAGACTTGGTGTAATTGAGCATATCATTTTAGTATCTCTGTATGTGTTTCACATCTACAAAATAGAGATTGCTGAAGTTCCTGAGACAGAAGTACACTCAAGACTCATGCGGACAGATACTGTAAGAGATGGATCTGTGTTAAGGGCTAGAGTTGAGATTTAGTCGTGGGAAAAGGAGGGAGAGAAAGGGACAATTATGCCAACTCTAATAAACACAAAGTAGTTCACTAAGCTCTGCTGTCTTCCCAAAGGCTGCTCTGGGAAAAGACATAATGATAGAACTGGGAGTCAGGAGATCTGGGTTTTATTTTCATGTCTGCCACAATCTTCCTTTGTGGCCCTGGGTCATTTAACCTCTGAAAAATGGGGGAAATGATAGCAGATAATTAACAACCTCACAGGAGCATTGAAAATTAATTCATTAATTTTTCTGAACTCATCAGTAGAAGGTGCAATGGAAATCCAAAGTGTTATAGTATCTTATAAAATTGTGTCTGTTTCTTTCTCTTTGCATATATTTTAAGAGTATTCTTAAAACCATGTAAGACCTGTGGGGTGTCTTCTGAGAGCAGTCTCTGAAATTCAGCAGTGCCTGATGCCCTTAGGAAGATCCTGCCATGAAGAATGGAACTAGCATTGTAAAACACTTGTATTTTTATAATATGCAACTTCTGTGCCAAGAATGGAGTAAAAGGTGGTCACAAACACAAACTGTAGTGCAGACTTTATTTTGCCAATGTCAAGTTTTGAGTAAGACTACCAGAAGTCTGTTTCTGGAAAAGTTTCATTCATTTCGACTGATTCAGTAAAATCACATTTCACATGTTTTATGGGGAGAAAACTGTTCCTGTTGCACTCCTCCATGCTACCCAGCATTTTATGGTCTTAGCCCTTATGGACTGTGAAAATACTAAAATTGTGTCTAGTGTTAACTCTTTAACACAGTTTTCCTTTGTATCTCACCTTTTGTGTATTAAGCTGTCGGAATTGTGAAAGGTGCATTTCTGTGGGCCAAGACATGGGAATTATATTCACAGTCTATGGAAGGAGTCTCTGAGGTGTACTTTTTGTGTCACGATGCTGCCTTAAGATTAAAAAATCTGGAGAAGTTTTTTGCTTGGTCTTGCAATAGTAGTAGTTACTTGCTTGCCATTCCTGTATCATGGCTTAGGGGACATAATTATTTGAAATTTTATTTAGAGTTAGATTGTTTTAAGCTCGTCAGGTTGAGCGGTTTTCTCATTTTGGTTGCTAGTGTCAGCAGTGAATCAGGGAAGAATTTCTTTTCCATGCTCAGTCTGTCTTTTGTGTTATACCTGTAACAGTGGAGAACCTATACAAAATGTCTGCTGGCAGGGTTGTCAAAGCTTGTGTTTTCCAGTAGATGAATGAACAGAATGAGCTGAAATCTGGAAAATTTAGGCTATTTTTTTGTCAGAAGTATCTGGTGAGCTTTGAGTGGGCTGCTGAAATCTGTGGTGCCCCAAGCTGGTCTCTGGACTGTTGTCTTCAGAGTTTCAGGGAGAGCTGCGCTGGTTTTTGTGTTGGTTAAGTACTTTCTTTTTCTGCTCTGTTAAGATGCACCCATCCATCTTCATGTAAATCAATTTTATCTTCTCTATTGACACGATTTGTTTTCCATTTATGTCTAGGGAACGTGACTACTAGCACATCTGTGTCTCAGATGGCCAGTGGGATCAGTCTAGTCTCCTTCAACAGTCGTCCGGATGGTATGCATCAGCGCTCTTACTCGGTCTCCAGTGCAGATCAGTGGAGTGAGGCAACAGTCATTGCAAACTCTGGCATTAGCAGTGGTAAGAAACCTGGAGCTTGTGGGGGTTGTCTGCTTTGGGGTGAAGGGAATTTGGTGTTTTGCAGTTAAAAGAATAAAACCAAACAAAACTGATGGTGTTCACGCAGATGTTCTGTTGGAAGCCAGACTCCTAGCATCTGAGAGGAAAAGGAGATATTACGTGAAAGAACAGATTGATATTTTTTCAGTGGGAATGACTAATGTAATTATAATAATGCTCAATTTTAATTTCAGGTATATAATGTAGGTTGTTCACTTTGTATTCTTATTTGCTTATTCTGCGTGGTAGGTATTAGCAGTAAATTATCCTGCACTTCTTTTCAGTGGTGTGTTTTCACTGTGGTCTTGCTTTAAAGGATGTGAATGACTGGCATGCTTTTTTTTAAAATTCCTTTTAGTATTTTCTCTGTGGAGTGTTTAACACCATTAAAAGGAGTAAACACTGTTCTGGGTGGCGTTTTGCAATGATAGCAACAGTGAGATAGAAGGAGGTGTCCTTTTTAAAGGATATATAGGATAGTTTAAAAAACGTGTATATATATATATATACACATCTGGCCTCAGTGGGGGACAGGGGAGGACAGAGGGGCAGTGCAGTGCAGTTCACGTGCCGCTGGCCTGCTCAACAGAAATTTGGACAGCCCTGGGGCAACCATGGCAGGTGGGCTGGGACTGGAGAGCTGCTGTTGGGGTATACTGAGGCACGTGGGTCTGTGAGCATGGGGTTTGTGATGGGCAGTCACAGAAACCATGGAAAGCTCGTGAAACAGAGGGTAACAGGTGGAAAGGAGATGTGCATGAGAGCACTGAGAAGGATTTGAGAGAGATTATAGATAACATGGGGGAAAAAAGTATGGAAGGAGGAAAGGAAAGTATGTAAGAAGGAGGGAAAAGCTCGTGGTTGTGCCAAAAATACTAAGATTTGCGGGAGTATGAGAACTATTTGATGTATCGCGTATGTACCTGTATGCTGTGTAAGGTTTGTGTCTGACTATAGCCCTCTCTGGGAGGATTTAAGCAGCTTTGGACAGCTTTTCAGTGCCGCCTTCTGAAAACAGAGTGTAAAATCTTGGCCACCTCAGCTCCCAAGTTCGTAGTTGCTTAAGCACAGCTGTTTCTGGAGCTCTCAACTTGTGACCAGCATCTTCAGGAGCATGGTGTTTGCATCAGAATGATACAGATTTTGATCAAGAGGTTTCTAAAGCCATCATCCTGTACTTCAGCCTACATGACAGCAAGAAATGCTTCTAAGCAGAGTGATAAAATTCAATGGTATGGTTCACTTCTGTGTTCACCCAACTTACCTGTTTCTTTGGAAACTGGTTAGTCTCCTAGGGCAATCAGCATTCTCCTTCTTCAGCTTGTTTTTCTTCCAGCAAGGAGAGTATTTTCTCTTTTACCCTGTGCTAATGTACACAGCCCTTTAGACTAAACTAGTTTCAGTTAAGGCTGTATACTCTACTCTCTTCTCCCAAGCTGCTTTGTTATTTTAGCCTACCTCAGTTCTACCTTCCTTTTAAAAGGTTATACCAGACCTTCAGCTTTTTTGTGCCCTTCTTTTATACTGTTGCTCTTCAAAGAAAAGTTGCAGAACATTGTATGTTTTCACTGGAATGAAGGCAAGTGACAGACAAGATTTAGTGTCTGGTCTTCTACACCTGCCGTGCCTCCGGACAGGTGAGCAGGTACTGGCCCCTAGCCAGCTGTGGAAACTGAGGCTGCAGAGGGACTCCTTCAAATGCAGAATTCAGTGACTTCCTAGAAGTGCCATGTAATTAATATGTTGAAAAGTAGAAAAACAGCATAAATACCAGCTTATTCCCGTTCCCTTACTTTGTAATGCTGTTTCTACTTTCGAAAGATTTTCTGGACTTGTCTTTTGCTCCTGGTGCCATACTACAGTTAGCTGTAAATTACTGGTGAAGGGAACCTATTCTCCTACACAATCTCTGTACTCCAGATAGATGCAGTACCTTTTTGTGACTTAACGTTCATATGTGATTACTTCTGGATCAAAAGAGATGACAGCTGGAATTATCTATGAAATATTTATTCAAAAAATGAAGGTGACTAGTGGGTAGTTATGAATTAGCCTGACTTAATTTCTTGCAGAGATTCTACTTCTTAGAAATAAGGAAAAGTTGCTTTATTTTCATACGTGGGGGAAATTGTGCTAATAGTGATTTTTAGGCAACTAAATTCCAGCATAAACAGAAGTATTGTAATAAAACTGCTGCAAAACATCAAGAATAATTCATTTCTATCAGTGTATCATCTTTCAGTAAGCTCATAGATGTGTCCTTTATGCTGGCAAGTTGACGCATGAAAAACCCTTTTTAATTTCAGGGTTTTTTTCTCCATTAAAAGATTTTGAATTTTAGTCATAAAAAGATAATACTGTGAAAGCAGCAGGTATGGAGAGAAGCTAAGCATCTTTTGGAATTCAAATGCCAATGTACTGGAGGATATGTCTGCTTATTGTCACATGGTTTTATTGTAGACAAAATAACATATTGGGATTCAATTTTTCTCTGCACCTTTTTTTTTTCCACATTAAATTAATACTTTGTGTGGCTCTGGAGAACTTTTCAAAGTCTTCCGAACCAGACCTTTGGTTTCCTGGGGCTTCTGTCTTTCAAGCAGCTGTGAACATCTCCTAATTAGATAAATTACTTTGTAGTGGGCAGAGCCACAAAACAGGAGGTGCTGGATAAATTAAAGGGGAAAAATAGAAAAATCCATTCTCTGAAATGGAATGCCCCACTGCTTTATGACTATTACTGTTGTAAGGTTTTACATTTAAGTACCTGAGGTTTAAAATTAAATGTCTAATATAATTTGGCACTGGTAACATGAAGCCTGTGACTGCCCTCAGAGAAAATCTAGACAGCATAGTTCGGTGTTTCAAATTGCTGTCTGCTTGATAGTGAGCGCACCATGCGATTGGGTCACTATTTAGCTAAATACCACACGCTGTTCAGCATAATTTTAAATTCAGTAACATATTTGTCTTAAAACTTAGAAATTTAAAAAGACTGTTCCAGCAGTACATGAAAAATTAATGCTTTTTACATTTTTTTCTTACTCTTGTAAGTACTTGACAGAAGTAATTTTAGCAGCAAGAGAGAATAAAAACTGGGGGCAGTAAATCCCTGTCCAGGAACCTCTTGTGTGGATTCTTTATGGACCCAGAATTGATCTACATGTCAGATCCTGATGTAGTTTAAACTGTTTATCACCCTAATGGTGGTAGAGAGACCATGAACATCAACTTATAATCCTCCATGAAAGAAATTGGTGTTTGCAGTCAATGAAGGAGCAGCTTAGCTTTATTGATAGATTTAGAACAATTACTGCAGCTGCAACTATTGGCTGATAGGTTTTCCTGGGTCGGATTGGAAGCCTGCCATTTTTTTTATTTTTTTTTATTTTTTTGATAAATCTTGATGGATAATTTTTTCACCAGGAATTCTCTATTGTTGCTCTCTGCTGGGGAATAACAGGGTCGTCTGGTCCCAGGAGAGCCATTTGTAATCTGCTCAGGTGTCAAAGTTTGGTTCAAGACAAGGTATTTCTGTGTTACAGATGTGCCTTTGTGGCACACCTCTTAGGTCTCTTGATCAGTATAGGAAAGAAATGTACATCTGCATGATTCCTCTTCTGCACATTCAGCTCTTAGTTTATTCCTTACATTCTGTTTGTTTCGCAAGCTTTCTTAGCTAGAAAAAGCAGGGCTATTCCAAGGAATCTTGGAAATGCTGCCCAGGGATACTGCCATGAAGCATCTGAAAGTTGAGCAGAAAACAGCTTTCCAATGGAAAATAAACCTAATGATTAATACTAACTAATGATGTTGCTGCCATTAATGAACGATGGTGCTGTCTGTCCTTCAGTCTTTACAGTTTGCACATCTTTTTAAAGAACTTGAAGGACAGGTCCTCAAACTTAGCAGCAGTGCGGTTTTGGTTTTGTTTTTTTTTTGTTTGTTTGTTTGTTTTGGTGGCTTTTTTTTTTAATGGAAGAAACCACAGCCAGCTGTATTAGATAGCAAAAAATTAAATTCACAAGACTTAACTCACAGAAAACTGAGGATGAAGAATTAGCATATTCATTCTCTTTTCAAATGTTAAGGTTTTTGGTTTGGCTTTTGAGACTGTGCCCTGAGAAATACCAGAGTCAAGAATTTCCTTCTTTAGAGATACAGTCTTAAGTGTTTTGCATGGGACGGGGATTTCTTTACTCTGGACTTCCAAACTCTCCTTTGAATTCCAGCATGATATAAAATTCTGCAGATATAAAATAAATCAAATATGTATTTAAATATCATCCACTTAGGTTTTATCACTATACGATTGCTTCTACAGGCCATTTGATCTCTGCTGTAATTTATATAAATTGTAATACCTGGTGTCTTTTCAGTTTCTAACAGTTTGATGTTAGGGTTTATTAATGTGAAATTGAGTTCTCACTGTGCCATGGGGTATGAGAGGTCATTGGAGTGTTTATATTAATGCAGACCTTACAACTTGCCTTACTTTTCTGATCATAAGCATTTGGAATGATTAAATGGGGGAGTCTTGTGCTGTACATTGTCCTAACACTTCCATTTCAAAACTGAACCAGAAAGCATGTTTTAGAGTTGTTTGAATTCAATAGGCAAGTTCTTGACTAGGATAAATTACATAATTTCAAATACATTTATAGAATTTCAGAATTGTGTTAAGTGGATATAAATGGCTGAGGCTGAAAAAGCTTTTTCATCCTTCTTAAAGAGGAAATAATTAACTGAAAAGCAAATATAAAGAATTTTTCTCATTTTTCTAGCTGCTCTAGAGCTGCTCTGGTGTTCCCTGCAGTTTGTTAATATGTAATACTGTAAAATTCACCACATATAAGGAAGTATACTTGCAAGGGGTTTACATTGCCTTCAGGAAAAGAAAGGAAAAAGGAACTTTCATATACTTTTTACGCCCTTTTGCGATCAACAAACGAATCACTTCAGGGTAAACCCTGCTAACAACCACATAAACCTATTGCCTTTACTTTCTAACGTGCCTTGAGGAAACCTGGGTTTTAAAGGACTGCTTTTTTAGCAATTTCAGAAAATTGGCCCTTTCAGCCTGAAGTTTCATACTCAGAAAGTTCCAGGATCACACTCCAGGTGACATCCTTGACAAGCTCTTACCTGAAGCACCTCAGTCAAGCAGAGGGATTGCAAAATCAGTGTCTGTGCCTTTACTCAGTCTCGAGAGGGAATAGGAAACTGTTTTCTCACAGCTGCTGTGGCACCTTCTCCCCAATTAGCTGTGGCTAATAATGTGTGGCAAGAATTATCCTGCAGGACTTCAGGTTTGACTGATTTTAGTTTATACACAGGAAGATGCAGTTTTGTGACCAGTGGTTCCCCAAAATAATGTAAGGCATGCTGGGAAGAGTAAGTACAGAGTGTGGGTGTGACAAATAAGTTCGTTAAAGTAATAAGTTGATTTCTAACTTCATCTTTGGTTTCAAAGCCTATTACAAGTTGCTGTACTTCACTCTTGAGGAAGAGGACAGGAATCTTCCTATTGTGTTTTCCTGGTCAAAGAAATTTGCCCAATTCCCCAAGCGGCCTGCCACCACCGCCTCGTTTAGCCTGGCCCTCACTTGCACAAAATAGGGTTGTTTCTAAGCATCCCGTGCCTCATTCTAAGATCCTCACCATAAAGTGGGTGAGGTAGGGGTCTTGGTGCTCTCCCAGGAGCAAGACATTGGAGCTAGATGTTATTCTGTGGTGGTCCTGTAAGTATGTCATGTGTTGTGTTTCCATTGCAACATGATGAACAGGAGCCTGACGATACCAAAAGCCTCTCTGATATTTAAATAAGAACCTCTAAGACGTGTTTCATGCTAGTTCCTATAACTCTTTAGAGGAGAAGGCAGCCATAACACTTCAGTGGTTGGCTAGAAACAGGAGGTCATCAAGGAAGTGTAAATATTGTCTGACAGACGAAGATTTTGTTGGGAAGGTGGCACGTTGCCTGTGCCCAACCTGAGCTGGAAGGTAAATGGGGAGAGGAAATGTGAATCTTCTGAGATGTGGGCAGATGTCCCTTTTCTCTTTGCAGTGAGCTTTCTTCTCCTAAGAGTGAGGACGAGTTGTCTGAGAAAGGCTTCAGAGCATTAAACCGAATGATGTACCTTGTATTTTCTGGGTACTTACTTATTTGTTGCCCAACTGATGTGCATCAGGAAAACCTGTGCTGTCGTACAGATGAAGAACACTGTGAGGCTGTACCACAGGGAACAGAGGCAAAACCTCTGCAATCCACTCCTCCGGTGCAACGGGGGTTCAGACACTGCTGGCTTGCTTTCTGCTCTCAGAAGCCTTTTACCAGGTTATCCAGGCTGCGGCTGCAGTTCAATGGACCTCAAACTGCAGACGAACCGTTGCCGTTGGGTCCCACTGGACTCCGCATCCAGCACAGAATATATTACTACAAGATGAGCTAAAAGGATGAAATACATGAGAGCAATTCCTCAGTAGCTGTATCTGTGATGAAGGGGGAGAGATGGTGCTGATGCTTTGAGTCATCGGCAGTGAGCCGCTGCTTGCGAAAGGCTTAAACTGAGCTGCACTGTGAGGTTTTAGTTGAAGGATTTGGGGAACATGGGCATTTCTGCACAACTTTGGGTTTGAACTAAATATTTCTGTACTTACTTAGCGGTGCTAGTTAGATACTGAGTTACATTATATCATTTTTTACTGTTCTGCAGCTCTCCAGAAAACCATCTGCTTTTCCTGTTTAAGACCATCTTATTTCCAAGCTCCCCCCACCGTCGATTAAAACATACAGAATTGTTGCATGTTTCAATTACATCCTGTGCTTGGTTCCAAAATGGCAAGAAATGTGAGTTTTCATCTTCAGATAATTTGACATTGGCAACCTCATGCTCATCTTAATCTTGTTCACAGCCTGAAGTGCCAAATGTCTGTCAATAAATTGTTTATGTGACTAAATTAACTTTGTGAGTGGAACTATAAAGCTTTGCTTTTCCCTACTTTTACTTAGGGATGCTTAAATGCATATTTTGCATTTAGTTTAGCTTAGAATTTAAACAGAAGTAGGAATGAATATGGCATGTTCCATCTAATGGGAGGGGAAAAAATCTGGTTGCTGGTGTTGATTAATCTGATGTGATTGTCCAGTTTTGTTCAATGGATCTGTGCTTTTTCTGCCTTCGGCTAGGTTTGATTGTCGCACCTTCTCCTTTTGTCCCCTGTCACTCCCCACCCAAGAGGGGAAAAACAAACAAACCTCAAACCAGAGCGGTTATTTTTGTTATGGAGCATAAACTTTAGCCTGACAGGGTTGGGAGAACAGCAAATGTGCTCTCGATCAGGCTTTAAGCTCCAGCCTCGGAGAATGCTGCACGTTTCTGACCTGTCAGGTGCAGGGTTAGTGTGATGCAGTACTACTCCTGGGATTTAACCATCCCCAAAAGCCAGCACTTAAAAAGTAAGGAGAGGGGATACCTGGCACTGATATCACTGGAAACATGTGGCGCTTTTAAAACTTCAGGTTGTGTTTAAATGTACATCTCCACAGCTGCCTCCTCATCTAACAGCATCTACAAACTGGTTGTCTGTAGCACAGATGCTTGATGTTTGGCAGATACAGCACATAAAAGTCTGTAAAATATACTAAGCTCTCTGTTTCTCTGTATTAGTATCTGTCAGAAGGGAGGGTTAATACTGCAGATGACTGTGCTCCTGTACAAAATGAGTTCTTCATCACGAAAGCAGTCCTGTAATCTCATTTGTATAAAGAGGGAGTTTAATCTTTCAGATATATTTTTTGTTGTTGTTTCTTGTTTAAGATTGCTTTAATCTTAAATGTTTGTAGTTTTGGAATGAGTTTTGCTATGATCTTTCTTGGCAGGTGAGTCACCAGATGGTGTGAGATATACTATCAGCTGTGATTGTTTTTCCCAGTATCTCAGAAATAAATGTGACCTGTGGTCTTAGAGCACTGTAATAGTGACAGAGGCATCAACACATTGACTACATCCAGCAGCAGCAGGAGGACAGATCTTTTGGCAAGAGCTATTGAAAGTTGAAGAGCTGCGTTTGATTTAAGGATGCCTTTACGCATTCGGGAGTGATGTATCTTGATAAATTATAATTGCAAGGAAATAAGTGAATGAGCATGATTCACACAATATCCTACAGGAGCTTTTGAACTTACAAAAACTTTTTTTTTTTTTTTTCTGGAAAATAATATAAAGTCAGAGAGAGATGTTCTCATGTCAACCTATGGGAAAGACATAATACTGCCAATAACACTTCCATATTTTAGGACCTTATAACTAAGACTTAAGAGGGGAAATGAGTAAAATTCCCAGATTAGAGCACTTTTATTTTTCTTAGCCATTTAGTTTTATCTAAATTTTAATAAACTAAATTTATATAATTGCCTAAATTTAAGATTTCTATTACTGTGAAGCTTAGTAATGTTTTAAACAAAGTTGAGAAGGTAAAAGGTTACGTATAGCTACAATTGAAGTAATTCCCAATTTCAGGTTTTTTTATGTCCATACTTTTGAAGTTCAAACAGCTGCTTCTAGTAATTAGACTTCTTGTTTAATGTATGTCCAGAAGCACAGTGCTTTGTTTTGCCAGTATCTGGATGAAGTGTGTGCAAGAAACTCAGAAGATGCTTTTATTTCTTCTCAGGCTTAATGAAGTTTCTGTTCCAATTAACATGAGTGCTTGCCTCATCAAGCATGTCTGTTTGCAGTCTCGGTTTCTTTCCAGTCCAGATCACAGAGCACTGGGTACGGGGATGTTGTGTATACTTTACCTATGGAATCCAACACTTCAAAGCTTCTTCACAGTATGTACAGATCAAGGAGTGAAAGAAGCCTCTGTTAAATCTGATACACATCCCCTTCACAACCTGCTGATTGTTGGGGGACAGCTGAAGCACGGAGGCTCGGACTTCCTGCAGGTGGAAGAGCATCTTCTTTCAAGTCTGCGGGCTGTTCATTTGTTACAGTTGATATAATCCCTTAATTCAGTGATGGTGTGTGCCACCCACAGTCCACATTGATGAGGAGTATCCAGTTTACAGGTCTGTCAGTTGAGGCTGTTTGTGAGTGACTTTTCTGAGGCATGGATTTTGTGAGACCAAAAGAAGGGCCCTGACTTCAGTTATCCTAAACTCTCAAAAGAGCTGGGAAAAGCTGGAAGCAGTGCTTGATAATTAAAAAAAAAAAAAAAAAAAGTTTGTCAATAACATTTGTATCCTCCGACCTATACAAGGGAACAAGGACGTAGCTTTATGTGAAGAGCAAGATGTATTTTCCTTTTCAGCTACAGCCTGTTGTAGAAGCACAATGTTTGTTTTTGCCTTTAAGAGTATCGTTGGTGTTGCTGTTATTACTTCTTGTCCTTTCTGGTGCTTGTGGCATGCATTACCAAGAGAGCCGTAGCCTTTTCCTACCTAGCATGAAGTACTTAGCTGCCTATTTAGAATATGGCAGTTGTTCAGCTTAAGTTGGAAAATGTTATTAGTAAAAGTCTTTTGCCTTTTCCAAAACGCTGATATTTGGGCTTGTCACAGAAGTCCTGTGGACTGACAGTTGAGAGTTTCCTGATCTCTTCTCAATTACCAGTGACTGGTTTTGATGCTTGAAGTTATCCACAGGTTTTGCAGACTGAAGGTTAAAGTATAAGGCCAGAGCCAGAATACATGGCTCTTTTTCTGGCTCTGAGCATTTCTTTGAAGAGAGTCAGTTCTTCCTTTATTTCAACATAAGCAGAGTAAGACACGCAAGGTAAATATTTTAGTAGGAAATGGTTCAGTGAGGCATACATTCATTATTTTTCAAGTGCCTTGAGACCTCAAGGCTCTGTTTCAAAGCAAAATGTTGATGCATGAATTTTTTTGCAATCAGAAGACAATGGTGATTGTTAGATCAGGGCGCAGCTTGGACCCTGTCTTTGTAGTTGAGGTGAATTTATTATTCACATCATTTGACTGAGAATATAAATTGGTATTTTTTCACACAGTATAGTATGTACTTAATCATTTTCTAGCTTGTTCATCCAGGGTGTATTTTTTAGTGGTACTCCAAGTGTTTATGTTCCTGCAAATCACCGTTAATTGGGATGGTCTTGATGGAGTCACTAGGTACAACAAACAGCGCTTGGTAATTGTTGCTGAGTATCTACCTGGCTTCAGAGGTTTCAAGACCATTGAAACCAAGTGGCAGAGAGACTAGCAAGCACGTGTCCTGGATCAAACCAGGAGATTCTGCCCTAAAACCAATTCATAGACGTATGGTCTGCCTTCAAAAGGACCATCCATCCTTCATTGTCATTGGGGTGGCTAGGAGCTAGTTACCTGAACAAGCTAATCCCCGTGGCAGTTGTCTTTTGTAACACTCCTCACCTCTCCATTTTGTAGGAAGGTGACGGATGGGAGAAGCAATACCTGTAGCGTCATCCGCACTCCTGTAGCAGTACAGGGTGACACCATGTAAGAATCACATATATCTTCTCAACAGATCTGAGGCTGCCCAGCGAAAGCATGATGCTAGAGAATTAGACATCCCTTACACATCAAGACTGTAGATCCATTCAGCGGGAGCCAGGACATTGGTTTGCCTTGGGATGTGGTGGCATCCTCCATCTAAGACTTCTAGTTTGTTGTCCTTATATATACAAACAGCTCATCGTGTTTGATATTTCTCCAGAGCATATTCAGCATACATATAGATAATCTTCACTGCTTTTGCTCATCATCACGTTGGCAACATAGTGGGGTCAGTTAGGGAAAGATGCTTCCTCTCCTTGTATCAGGTCATAAACTTCTGGACACAGGGAGCTCGCTTTGTGAGATGGCTTTGAAAGGAAGTTAACTGGATGTGGTTTCCCCTTTTCTTGCTAGCAGTGCATAGATTTCTAGGGAGCAAACGTGCTTTGCTAGTGCAGTAATACATTGCTCCTTAGGAGGGAAAATGTAGTGAGCAATGTTCTTTTTTTTTGTTTCCTTTTTTTTAAGCACTGTGTTGCATTCTTTGCTTTCATGCCTCCTTTATGATGGCCAGACATTGCACGACAGTAGGAAGTGAACTAGAGGTAACTTTGTCTTTCCTTCAGATAAGAAAGATTGTAACAAGTGTCTTACTATCCTTGAAATTATTGAAGCCAGTCCTTCCAATATATGTGCCATAGTGCGATGAGACTAACTTTCTCTCTCAAGTCTGTGGATTATGTCCCTTGCTTGTCGCAAAGTGGCTTATTAGGCTGCCAAGTGGAAATGATCCTTTCATGCCAAACATGCCTTCAGGTCTGCTTTGCTTGAGGCATGCTAAGATGTATCAAAAGCCGGAACCTCCAAAAGTAGGGAAATCTTTTTTTGTCAAGAAGGAACCTTTGTTTTTCTTATTTAATTGAAATTGCCATTAGAGGAAAGGAGACGGTAACTTGGGCATTCAGTGGGGCTTTCTGTACATGACAGGATAGCTTTGTGATTTACAGGCTCTAGACATAAGGCTGGAAAAATGGTAGACGCCGTGGAAAGAGAATACTCCTGAGGCTCTTTCATCTCCATCCCACAGTTCTGCTCAGAGCTTCCTTTTAATTTCTTTCAGTGCAGCAGGTTAATTTAAGCCCTCAATAGCTTGAATGTCCGAGCTAAATGCAGCTAATCAATGACCGGATGTACCTGATTTCTGCCGAAGGTGTGAGCTGGGTGTACTTGAAAAATATTTACAGTTTTTCCCATATGCTAAAATCTTGTGCCACCCCTTCTCCCCCACTCACAAGTGTTTATCAATGTCTGCAGGCTTCTGCCGAGCTGCACTTTTGACAGGTTTTTAATGTCAGCCCTGTACATCCGTGCCTGGCTCCAGCCTTGCGCAGTCATTGTGCAATTGCAGCATCCCTTTAACTTCAGTTTGAGGCAGAGTAGGAATATAAAGAACTTGATAGAACATTTATGGTAATAGCTGTAAAGAGAAGCTGTAGAGCATTGGATTTCACAGCCAGAAAAATCTCAGCTCAGGGAAATAGGTCTGAAATACAACTACAGATGGTTTTAGTCTATTGCTTCCCTGTTTAAATAAAAGGATTGCTTTTCTCGCCTCTATTTAAAACACATGTGTAGAAGATGAAAGTGTCCAGCTATTTTTTTTATTATTCAGTCCACCAGCTACCGACATCTTTGGCTTATTTCATTTCAACACTAATAGCATAGTAAAAGTTCTGAAACACGCTTGTCGGATTCAGCCTTCCTTGGGTCATGGCAAAGATTCCTGCTGCAGCTAGAGCTGTTGCTGTTGTTTTCGTCATCAGTGCTTTCTTTCTCTGTTGAACCTGGCGATGTTAATTGTGTTGCTGCTTCTGCTCTTTAATTGATCCCATTCACCGTTCCTGCTTTTGTGTAACATCTGACTTCTTGTCACTTCGGAAAATCAAAAACCCAAATTAATCAATCTCCAGCCTCTTGGGAATAAGGCCGCATTAGGGAGCTGGGCTTGACAAAAAGTCTAATTTCACTTTGAAAGCCTGTTGGAAAATTTTAACAAGAAGATGCAAGAAAAATGTAAACCAGATCAAGCTTGACTTTGGTCTGTGGAGAATAGTATCACCTGTTGAGTTTGTTTCAAGTTTTTGTAAATAGGTGATTTGACAAAAATATAAAATGAATCAAAAGACACAAAGATAGAAAAGGTCAGAATATCCTTGTTTCCACTTTAAATCGTTACACAGGAGAGAAAAGGTTGTGTGTGTGAGAGAGAGAATAGGAGCCGTGGGCCAAAGACGAAGCTTCATTCTCACACTTCTGTATCTCAGCTCAGCCTTTGTGCTGTGCTATTCCTGTACAATTTATGTTGCCCGTTTTCCTCAAACTTAGGTCCCCCCCGTCTATTTGCCCTGGCTTGGGGCACTCCCTCCTGCTTTTTGTTCCTAATTTCTCCCCTTTCTCAAATCCAGCAGGCCTCTTGCGACGTCCTTAGCACAAATGGTGTTGTCTTTGGGATGTTTGTGGAGTGTGTTCCCCAGAGGAGAGCTTATAAGGGAATAAGAAGTGGGATTTTTGCGGAATGTTAACTTTTACAAACATCGTATAGTACTGAGAGAGGCTATCAAACGTGTTTCAGATGGCAAATAAAGTGCAGTACAACAGCACAGCCCTTGAGACTCTGCCGAGGATTGCTTGATTTCTTTTTTCATTTAATGTTCCATCTCATAATTCTGGATTGTAGTTTTAGACAACGTATTTCTTCCCTTCTCTGCCTCGCATTTCTCCTACCAGTATTTATCATAATTGAACGGAATTTCTTTTATGACTATAATTAAAAAATGCATCTAGGAGAGAGGCAGGCAAGGAACTTGGTTTGCATAATAACAGCTGCATTGGCTTTTTTTGGTTTTGTAATTTCTACCAAATGAGTGATGGATTTGAAATGGATTTGAACAAGGAGACCCTTATACCATGTGTCATGCACTTACAAAGAAAATTCCACACTCAAACAACAGGGTGATCTTTTTTGATATCAGATCTCTTGGTAACTTGAGGGTAGCAAGCTTCACTTGTTGCTCCAGAGCATGGAGTGAGGTACTGAATTTTTTAAAAGGGCCTGGAATAGCTTACGTGGATGTAGCCTTACTCTCATTATATGGTACATGGACTATTTCACCACTTTTCTGGAATGAGCACCTATACTTTTTCACAGCATTTTGCTTAGCACCTCTCCCACTCCTTGGTATAAGCTTGTTGGTGTTTCATGAACGTAAAGCTAGAAACTCCTGTTTTGTCATTGGCATGGGACGTCACCAGACGTGCATGTGAAAGCCACAGGGCCTTCCTGAAGGCATCATGAGCATGCGGAGGCAATCCATGAAGGCCTGTGCTACACCAGCTCTTACAGGTGAGCCTTGTTAACTGCTCCAGCCCCGCTGCTCGGCACTGGGGAGGGACAGAAGAGGCCCCGTGCTTTCTCCCCCATCTTCTGCAGGTGATGGCTGCAGCCCAGCCATGCTCCGTCCTGCAGGACGTGACACTTAAGCGGTGTTGCTGCACGTCATTTACAAACCTGGCACGGCAGTTCGGGGGCAGAGGGTGTGCTGGTCGGCATAACTGGCTCCCAGCTACGTGGCAAGGAGAGAATTTTGTCCTTAATGCTGTATAATACAGACATACACCCTGCAGATGATGACCATCATCGAGTAAAGCTGCCCGTACAGTCCATCAAAAACTGCAAAGCTAATGATGGGCTGGGCAGATAATCGTGGGAGAGTTAATTGTAAGGTTCGATATGCCATCTTGTCAGCAGAGATAAGTTGTCACGTTTTCCACTTGAGCTGAAACTAAATGATTGTAAAATAAGTTATGAGTGTCCTTGGGCCTGTCTGCCAGAATGATGGCTAAGAATACATTCCTGGCCCATCAGTCTCAAGCAGCCTGCTTGATATTTATGCGAACTGAATGTTATTTTATTCCCCCTCTAGTCATGCTTGTCAGCTTCCCGAGTGAAAAGTGAAACTGCTTCTTTGACTCATACTTCAAGTATTGAAGCTCGGAGAGGCTGCAGATTGTTATTATTATTGCTAGTATTATATATTTTTTTGGGTGTGCGTTGAACATTGATGCCCGATTGGGAAGAACTAATGGCTGACATTGAACGTACAGGATGGCTGCAAAACAGCCCATCCCAGCCCAGTGAGACGCGTCTTATGAGTGCTCGTGCCTCTGTCAAAGCTGGTTTAGATGTGGAGTAATGAGGCGCTTGCTTTTTTAATTTGGCGTGCCTTTTTCTTTTCCTTTTTTTATATTTAATAGCGCCGGCAGTGGTCGTCTGTTCTCACGCGTGGTAATTGATACCAAATAAAATGCATTATTTGTATTCAGTCAGGAGTATGAAATTGCTTTCAGCGGGCTGAAGCCTGAACTCATTTACAGTTTTCCGAAGCAGGGCTTTCAGGAGCCCTCTTTTCAATTTGAAGAATACCTTGTCAGGCAAGAGAAGTAGTCGGAAATGGGAAAGCACAGCGTGTAAGCCTAGCACGTTTTGATTGCTCATATTTTAAGCTGGTAGAATGTTAAATAACTCCCATCTCCAAAGGGTGGTCCGGGAAGCTGGGATGCAACGCGGGGCGTTCGTGCACCAACAGCATCAGCTCGGCACCCGCATACGAGCGATGCGTTTCCCTCCTGGTTAGGGGGAGGGAATACCTTGGGCTCTCCCCGTCAGCATGGCGTGACCCAAGGACAGCGGGTTATTACCAGGTTGTTATTCCATGGAAAGGGCTGCAGAGCATGAGGATTTACCGTAGTAGGATAATTCCTCAGGTCCGCAGCACGAGTAGTTGGACTGCACGTTTATAAGCATCGTCGTTTTTCAGAGCTCATAAACAGGTTTTGTTTGCATAATTTATAGCCTGGAAATTGGACTAAGCTGCAGTAAGCGCACAGGTTTACATGAGTATTTTTTAACAAGGAAGGGTTTTGGAGGATGCTGCCGTGTGTTACCAGGAGGGCTTGCAGATGTACAGAGCTGTTAAGAATTTGCCTTTTTTTTTGGAAGTCTGACTGTAGCTTACAAAAAGCTCTCAACCATTGTGCCTGTGAGAGTGCTGAAAAATACACTCTGCAGTTTTGTGGCACAGTGTGGTTTCCTCTCTATTTCGCAGGTCCTGCTCAGGGCATCGTGATTGACGTTCAGGTTGTTGTACGGCGATGAACGCAGCGCGCATACTCTGGCCCTGCAGATGGGAGCACTGGCAAACTTAGGCATGCAGCTCCAATATCTGGGAGCAGCCTTTTGAAAGGCATGGGGAAGACTGGTAGAGATGAGTTTTCTTCGATGTTTTCTCTCCCTGAGTAAAATGGGATAATTTTTTTTAAGTGAAAGCTAAGAATCTGAGTGTGTGCTTCATTCCTCATATTTTCTGAGGGGGAAAGTGAAGCATTTTTGAGAACTTATATTATATTCTTGCTGGCATACTCTCTGGGATTTGTCCGTGATATTTATGAATTGCTGATGTCCTGGTTTGTTTTTCTTGATTTAGCAAGCAGATTAAAATCAACAAGACACAGAGTTTGCTACCACAGATGAGCAGCACCTTGCAGTATCCAACTCTGCAGCTGACCTGTCTCAACATGAGGAATTTTCATTGCTGCGAAGTTTGGTGGTTTTTTCGTTTTATTTTGTTTTTAAGTGCCCAGAGTAGGAAGCCTTCCTAAGCCTCTAACTGGAGGAAAATATTTAGACCTGGAAGTAATGAGCTTGCGTCCTTGTTCATGCCTCTGTATTGCTGTCACCCTCTTGTGAATCTCCTCTTCTTTCAGTGTAAGGGAGTAAAAGGTGCCAGTATCCCCTTTGCCAAACACATGCTGAGCACGGGTGTGGATTCTTGTCAGGGTTTGCCTTCCTATCCACTTCGAGAGCTGGTAAAGCTTTGCAGGATAACTGCTTTCAGCATTTCTTGTTCAAATACTTAAAAATCTCCTGTACAGGTATACACTTTCCTTGGTGGGTAAATACTTGGTTATTGGTTTCAGAATAGGAGGCATAGCAGAAAAGAACAAAAATCCTTACTAGAAAGGTTATGGATGGACTTTGATTTGGGCCTCACTGACAGCCAATTAACTATATAATATGTCCCGCACCAATAACTTGCAGCACAACTTTAATAAAACTTATTAAATAAACTTTAAAACAATAAATAAATAAATGTTTATTTGCCAAATTGACATTTGTACAGGGATTTAACTACTCAAAAAATAAAATGAAAAGCTACTTTTTAAATAGTCTCTGACTTGACATTTTTGTAATACATGAATTCATCTGAAGTGCAGCCCTGGTTTGGTGTCTAACCAAGGTTCTGGAAACGGCTTCCCTTTAAATAATATCCAGCACTTCAAGTAAAGTATAGGAAGTTACATGGAATTAATATATATTGGAATGTGTTTAGCACTAATCACAGCCAGAAAATCATTTGCTATTAAACTAAAATCACATTGCCAGCCTTGGGGGAAAATACTAGATTAAGGTTACTTGAGTACTTGCTATGTAAAAGATCTCAGGCAGTGACTAAAACTTCAAGTACATCCTCATTTGCTAATTTTTTGTTAAATATTGCTGTTAGAAGTTTCTTGACTGAAAAAGAGAGAGAACTAGCTGTGTTTCTTGCAATTGTTCTTAATATCCTTTTGGTTAATATCAAGATATATGTGGGTGTTGAGATTTTTATTTTTCAGTTCTTAGGGGGCAAGAGATGCTGAGGATCACAGTTCCAGTGCATATCAGTTGACGTGCTCCTTTTGGGTTTTATGCTAGCAAAGAAATGAGAAGATTGGTTAATTGTTTATTAAAAACGCACAACCTGTCTGAGTTGGCCTTCACTTCCTTTGTCACTTTGATATCAGCAGAGTGGCAGGGAGTGCTTGATCCACTGATCTGTCTGTCCTCAGCCTGGGGGGTGTCTGCTGGTGCCGGTGCCTGTTACAGCCCTTTGCACTGAGATCCAGCAGAGATCTCGGTCTGTCTGCGTGGATGAACACTCCTTGATTATTGGACAGCAAGTTTTTCCTGGGGCATGCTGTGGCCCTAGAGAGGAGGGATTTTGCTTTGTGCTACTCAGAAGGTATTACTATAGTGTATTACTACCAGCCATTACATGGGCCAGGGAGTGGACTGCGGGTTTCTGCTCATGAGCGAGGGGCATCATCAGCCTTTCATTTTTATTTGGTTGTATGGGCTGCTTCTTGGGGATTGGTGAAACTTACTTGGTCATTAGGTCTTAAAACTGCTATGTTGTGCTACTATAGAAAATACAGTGGGAAACTAAACAACCTACCGAACGTGGGTTTTTTTTTGCTTGTTGGGAACATGTATTAAGTGACCTGTTACCGCACAATGTTAATTGTACCAGGTATATGTGAGTTGCACACATGGAAGAAGAGACTTGATTACTTCTACCACCACATCTATGTGTGTCTGTCTCTAATATTAAACAAAAGCAGATATGAGCGTACAGTGGTTGTTGTGGTGTCTCTGTACCGTTTTGTATTAAAATGTCCTAGCATTACATGAGTAAATTTGAGGGTTAGTAAGGTTTTTGCAAGAAAGAGCAATTCAAAGTAATAAAGTGATTTCCAAGTTGCATATTTGTACCTTTTTGCAAAAGTAATGGATATTGTTAGAGGCTCTCCTGTAGTCATTGGAAGCCAATGACCTCAAGAGGTTAGCTGCTAACAGACAGTAAGGGGTTATATCTTGGAGTCTAGAATCATTAATTTAAATGATGCAGTATTTTTCCTTTTTTTTCTCCCCAAACTGCAGATACCGGATTAGGAGATTCTGTGTGTTCAAGCCCAAGTATATCCAGTACAACCAGCCCCAAACTCGATCCGCCTCCTTCACCTCATGCCAACAGAAAGAAGCATCGCAGGAAGAAAAGCACCAGCAATTTCAAAGCTGATGGTATCTCAGGCACAGCTGAAGGTAAGCTTACTGGAAGGTCTGAATTTAGATAATATTTTGTCATTTGTTCCAAAGGGCATTGTTAAGTTTGACCCAACTGTGTTGTTGGTTTTGCATACAGAAGTTAAACAGAATTATATTTAAACAGATAAATTAGACATGGATCTTCTAATGATGAAGCTCGGTGATATGAGATGTCACGTGACAGTGAATTCTGCTGTCTGAAACATGTTTGGAACCAATTTTTTTAATTAAAAAAAAAGTCTCCCTAGGCTGATATGGAACATCATTAGTGGTAAAGGAAAGGTACAGGCATACTTGTAAGGTTTAAAAAGGAAGAAGACAGATTCACTCAGTAGCCTATACATCATGTTAGAATTTGTATATTTTCTCAGTGTTATTAAATCTAGTGTTACCTCTTGTGCTTAGACACATCTTGTGCTCTAGAATCGTGAATGCTTCTGATGCCCCTTATTGTTTGAATATTCAGCTGCTCGGGGAAAGATTATGTTATTTGAGGATAAAAAGGAAAGGGGAGAGTTTAAATGTTTGGGTTCTTTTATAAGAACCAGAAAGCAAAAGCCAAAAAGAACTTCTTTTTTTTCCCTTAGTTTAGCTTACTATTTCCAACATGAGCACTGCTATAGCTGTTCAATGCCTTTCTGAAGGAGTAACAATGTGTACAGTGGCCAGATATGATATAAAACATGCTTGTATCTTTAGAAAAGAAGAAAAGAAACATGCTAGGATTCAGCCAAAAGAGCTCCAGAAAAAAAGATGAACAAGGGTAGTTGGAAAGCTCAGAAACTGGGGAGTCAACATATAAGGAGAGATGAAAAAGGGAGACAATGGAATAACCTTGTTGGAAAAAGGGAGTGTTAAGTAAGAAAAAGATGTGGTTGTAAGCATTGGAGAGTAAAATAAAATAAAATAAAAAACAGCTAAATCAGTATCAAAGAGTGTTGGAACAAGTTCTGAAAAAGGATGACAATTGCAGACAGCTGAAGAGGCATTAAAAATAGATGTGATAATAGTATACAACTGAGAAGGGGCATGTTAACTACTACTTAGTCATCCTTATTTTCCATTTATTTAATTTCCCAATTGCACTTCTATCACATACGGAATTTATTTCCTCAACTATCTATAAAAATCCTTTTTCTAAAAAAAAAAAAAAGCACATCAGCCTTTTTCATAATAGCTCCTGTTGTGTTCTCTTTGCAGTCATTTAACTACCTTTACTGTTAGTTTCCCCTAGTTATGGCCTGCAGCCAAATTTTATTTTAAACTTCCATTTTTAATTTATCCTTTTTTTAACAATCCCCTTTACACCACTTATTTTCATACCTCAATGGTGAGTTACAGAGGGGATTTTTCAGAGCCATTTGTCCACAAGTATTTTGTGGAAGTCAATATGAATCAAGACCAGCTGGGTATCAAAAGCCTTTGAAAATCTCTTTCTAAGTAGTTAATGCATGTATGTTTTCTTTCTCCTGGTGAGCTTATTTTCACAAGTCACTGGAGCCTGAGCCTGTGTGGTCCTGGTCTGCAGGGAGACTTTTGAAGCACAGCAAGCAGTCGGGGATTTGCAGTTGTTGTGCACCTTGCCCTGAAATCCCTCTTCTGATTGGAGTGGGGAGTATGGGGCTCCTTTATCTGTCTGTTTTCTCTTGCTCTTCTTCTCTTCCAGCATCTTAACATGCTGGTCTGAAATCATTTTACAATAACTTTACAAAACTGCCTCACTTCATATAAATGGGATAAACATGCTTTCAAAAGGGCAAGGACTAACTGATGAGCAGCACCAAATCTTACATGAGCAGTTCTTAAAAGTAGCCATGAGCACCGACATCTGCTTGTGCAGCCTTTCTATCTCGACATTAGCATGTTAGCTTTTGTTGACCTGCCCCATCATGCTGCATGTCTTCTGCCATGGGCACCCTTTGGGGTTCACAGTTGCCTGAGTGGTTTTAAGCTGTCTTGGGTGGGGCACAGCAGTTATTAAATTCTTTTATCTTTAAAATATCTCAGAGCACAACCCAGTGAAAAACGACTGATGGCCACAAGAACATAATTACAGCTGTACACACAGCCATGTTTGAGAGGAGCTCTGGGCACCTTCAACAGGTGACTAATCTTCCTGGCCTTTGAATTCTTAGCAAGGTTGAAGGAGATGGTTAGGACAGCCAGTCTTATCTGCCAACAGAGAAGGAGAAGCAATGACACCTGCTCGAGCTCCCTGCCCTTTGAGAAGAAGGGTGTCTCAGAAAAATGTGTACATGTTATAGATGTCCATAAAGTACTTTTCTATGAAGACGAACAAAGGAGGGAGAGGTTGGTTTGCTGTTGGTTTTTGTTTGTTTTTTTTGTTTGTTTGTTTTTTGTTTTTTGTTTTTTTTTTCAAATTCTGGCATGTGGGCTCTTGGAACCTTTGTTAGTGACAGTTCTTCCTTATTTTCTGGTGCTCGTGTTGATGCAGGCCAAGAGTCATGTTTGATAGACTTTGTCGTTGACCATAGTGGTAGCATTGGTCTCTCTGAGGTTGCTGTGATGCTGGGCAATGGGAATACTTCCAGTCCCTGGACAACCTGTGTCACAAGCCAGCCTGCTGCTAGGGCAGGGTAGTCAGATGCTTCAGGTTGTTAGATGTTTTTCTCCAAGGTGGGGAAAGTAACATTTTCATGACTGTCTTGTGATGTGAAGTAGTTTTCAGGTCACTAATTCAGGCTTTTCTCAGGAAAGGTCAAGTTTCTCTTCTCTTCCATGCTTATCTAGAAATCTGCCCAGTGACCTGACAGATTTCTTCTTTTCTTTTTTTTTTTTTTTTTTTCCTCCACACTTGCAGTAGGCATAGATTTAAACCTTCCTGGGTGTTTGTCTGGATTACTGTAGTTTTGCAGACTGATCCATATTAAACAGTATAAGGACAATGTTCTGAAAGATGCATGCTTAGCCTTGGCAACTCTGATCAAATTTCCGAGGTAAGGCGGATAGCTTAGTGAACATGGGGTACAGAAAGCTGTGTTGATAACTGTGGAAGATCTACATCTTCCTCCTTTCCTTCCTTCTGGAAATCCTAAGCTCACTGTGAATAGGAGGAGAAGGATTCTGCTGGTGTTACCTGCCTGGTGTTGTCAGGCAGTTATGGTGGGCCAGAATTAAATGACTTCAGGTAATTCTAGTTTTTATGTTGCTTTCCTTTGAGCCCAGGTATGTTCCAAGTGTCAGTTTTCAAACAGAACTTCAGGGTTCCTGCATTTCTGTCTGTAGCAAAGCTTCAGTGAGGTTCAGTCAGGTTCAAACCTGGTCTTCAGCAAACTGTAGCAATTTCGCTACATTTCTCAGTCTTTTTCTTCTTCTTGAACGTGCCTGCTTTGATCGTTGACCTCTGCCCAAGTATTCAAGTGTCGTGATGATGGACACTAGTGTGCCCAGGGTGGTATTAGTCAGCCACTGGAAGGACTGATGTTTGTCTCTTTTATATCCTTCCATAAAGATTATGCCGAATCTTTCTCCATGCTATCTGCAGATGCACAGCCCTCTCTTTCTAGGATTTATTATTTCACGTTACTTTATTTCTCTTCCTACTGGTTTTCTAGGAAGGAGCTTGTAGCAACAAGAATGCTAAAGCAGCTGTGCAGCAGTTGGGTGAAAATTAAAATTCAACTCTTATTTTGGAAAATCAGGTTCTTGTGAAATTTTCCCAAGTGCAATGAAACCCAGAGAGAAGGGTTTTTTATTTCTCTACACAAGACTTGTCACTGAAAAAAAATCCTCTGTTTTTGAGGGTAACAGCAGGAATGCTTACATTAGGCAAGGTGCCAGAAACCAACAGTGTTTTTCCCACCATGCTGTCTATACTTGCTCAGAGCAGGATTGTACAGTGCTGTGTTTCAAAGAGGAATAGCTGCTCAGAGCCTGATCTGTTTTGGTACCCTTGTGCTACCGCAGATATGGAACAGCCAGTGATAATAGGAACATTTTTCAGCTTGAAAACAAGTAGAAAAAATGAAAAGCTTTCCTGTAAGTACTCTTCACAGAAAGATAATTGCCAGTATTTTGTTTTTCTTACTCCCATTAGGATTTTTAAGACTTTATGGCTATGGCATCTTCAACCTGCCCGCTTTCAATCCATGTTGGAGCTGCAGAAAGCCCATTTCAAGAGCTATGGAAAGCTCAAGGCATGGTATCATCAAGTCTTGGATGATCAACACTTTGCAAATGTTTCCATGATTAGAGCTCTGGCCAATGGGGCCAACTTTTCAATCCATTATAGGAGCAGTCTAATTGTGTCCAGGTAGATGGGTGAACACGTTCCTTGAGTCAGACAGATCCAAATCAGCTGCACGTGCGGTGCTCTTAATTTATGTTCTTTCCCAGCAGTGTAGGCAAAGTAAGTATAGCTCGGTGTTCCCCTTTGTGCTGACATTGCCTGAGAAAAGAGGAATTGATGGTAGAGTAATAAATTTGATTAGTGGCTTGGTAAACTTTCCAAACTCTGTATTTTCTCTGCAAATCCATGTTCCACATTCTTCTTTATCCCTGGTTTCTAAAGAACATGTGAAGGACAAGGAGAATCCTTTTATGTTTCTTTTAAGAGCTATTTTCTTTACACAAAGATGGTTTGTTCTCTGCCCCTTGTAAAAGTGATTGTTTTTCCCAGTGTTTCTCTGATCCCTGCAGTCTAGCCCTATACCCTAGGTGTATACTTACTGGCTGGTAGCTTAGGATGAACCCAAGTTTACTGATAAATTGTGGATTTTGTTTTCCTATGGTAAACTAATATATGTATTTGTTGTGTTCTTCTCCACCATGTGTTATAACACTGAAGTCATTCTTGTTATCTGAATCTCAGGGAGCACTGAAAATGAAATAGTTGCATTTGAAATGAAAATATGTTTGTTTGTTTTCTGTGGCTGCAAAAATAGGGCTTAGTCAGACCTTTGTACTTTCAGCAATAAGCAAAAGACTTCACTGCTTTCATCTAGTGTGTCAGCTGAGTGGGGACTTGAGTCCAGGAGGGTGAGACAATGTGCAAAAAGCCAAGGGAGACAGCACTTTATTTCTAGGACGACTTGTCCTTTTTCAGGCATTCTAAAACCAGAACGGCAAAGCAAAATAGGGAAATGCAGGTCTTAGTGTTTGTGTCTGGAAACTGTATAACAGCTGAAAAATTGACATTTTGTGTAAATTGAAAGCAATATAGCAGTTAACTGACTGTGTAGTATATGATGCATGAAAAAAAAAATGTGCATTTTACCTGCAGCTTCTCACCCTAAGCTTTCTTTAGTCTAATCCTTCAAGCTTCCCCATGATTTACCTGCTGGTGTTATTTGTGGAACTGATTTAAATATGCTTGGCTCTGTAAACAGGTCAGTGCATAGTCTCCTCCAGACAATTTTAACGTACTTCCCTTGGGTGCAGAGTTCTATTCAGTGTGCTGTGGTTACACTGATCTAAATGGAAATACCTCTATCTGTGTATACAAAAGCGTTAGTTGGGAATTCTGGAAATTTAGTGGAGACACCTCTGCTGCATGGAACAGATGAAAACAATGAGCTGTAGTGTTTGTGGGAGAGTAGATCCTTCATTTGACAGCTGGACTTGGCATTGTTAATGCTAATACTTATTTTTAATCAATTGAATTAAGCACCATGACAAAGGAATATATATTTTACTTTGTGCTCTTTATTTTTATTTTTTCCTGGCTTTTTATGGTCTGGAAGAAACTTCTGACATTGTCAGAGGACAGCATGTTCAGAAACCTTTCCAGCACAAAAAGTTACAGCATCGTCACTCCCTGTTCTCTGGAAGGAAGATGTGAGATGTAGTATCTTAACCTGCAGCTGCAAGGAGGGCAAAGCTACTCACCTATTAAAGAGTTCGTAACCTTTGGAACAAATCTGTTAGATGGATTGCATTGCTTCAAGTAATGCTGCCACCAAAACTTCAAGTAAAAGCTCTTTCCAGTCTGTTAAAGGGTAATTAAGTATACTACTGAGGTTGTACAAGTAAATGCTTGTTGCCTTGTAGGAACTCCGCAAAAATTACTCCTGGTAATCTTGTCATCCTAGTTATTTTACCTGGTTCCTGTAAATTACATATCAATAATTACAACCCAGTGTGCAATAGGAGTAGATACAGAGGTGTTCATGGAAGTAAGAAGGAATGTTTTTGATATTTGTCTGGAGACACTGAGATGGCTAAACATGAAAATAAACTAAAACTTTACTGCTGTATGGCATTATGGGGGAGCTCTCACCTTTACTCTCCAAATATTCCAGTGGCCTACATGTGGACAGATGAATGTTAATTAAAGCTAGGTCAATTCAGAAGCTGTTAGTAAGGTAGCTGTCAGCCCATGCCAGCTGCACAGCCCCCCCACAGCACCTCACCTGAGTGCTCAGCCTCTGCTGGTAGCAGCAGCCCAGCCCAGGGTTAAGACTGGGCATAGCCCAGCAGAGGAGATGAGTTGTTCCTTGTTTCCATGCCTGTTTGTTTGCAGTTAAACTGCACTTAGTGATACCTTAACAAGATTTTATCCTCTCAAAAAACAACAATGACAAAAAAAAAAAAAATGCAGGCCCGTCATGCACGGGTGTAGTGGGTTTCAGTCCTGTTAGACAGTATTTATATGCATCTCATGATGCACGGTTGGTGAGAACAATTTGTTTCTATTTCTGGTCTCTTAAGTGCCTGAAGTTTATGAAGTAAATGTTGCATAGTTTTCAGAAAGAGCACTGTTCTGCAGTATTTGAAGTGAGATTGATACAAAAGGGGCATTTTGACTGCAATGTTGGTTATACTTAGTATTTAAAAAGAATGCAAAAGCAGCACAATGCATTTTCTTTCTCTGTCTACATGGGAACTTAATCAACAGGATGTGATCATATGTGTTGGCCATAATGCCAAAAGCTTGTTTTGATTTAAGCGTACGGCAACCCTCTCAGAGGTTACCACCCATTCAGTGTCAAAACATCCTTTAGTTGTAATTCCAGTGTTCATCAGTAACGTCATTCACTGCCTCGTAGGAGATACAGCACTGGACAATTGCTGTACACCTGAGAAACAGGAGGACAGAAATTAATAAAATCTAGACCGAATCTTCAGAGACTTACTTTCAACCAAGGCATAAAGGTCACTTGTTGGGAAACCTTCAGCCTTAGTCGTCACAGCCTATCTGACATGAAAGGTTTGCTGCTGAAAGACATTTATGTTGATGCTGAGGAGTGAAAGACAAGGGAGGTGAAGCTCATCTATTGTTTTAACCTACTTCATTGCAGGCTAAACAAGTTGAAAGATTCCTTCTTCTCTTTAAAACTGCTGCTAGCTCAGGGTCGGAAGAGGCTGCATGTTCCGCCTACCTGCTTGAAAGGAGAAGTGGCGCAGTGGTGGTCAGCAGAAAAGAGGATTCTGGAAAGGATGAGGCCCAGAATGAACTGGTGGAGGTTGTATGCACTAGTGTATCTGGATATCTGGAGACAGATAAAGCTTATTTTTTTCCTACTTTTCAATGAAAAATCAGTGTCGTAGGTATGCTACGTTGTGATGACAGAGGTATCCTTACACTGTGTATCCTCAGTGTAAGTGCTGCACTGTGTTATGGCTTGGTGTCTCTGGAAAAGGAGAAGTTTTAAGTAGCTTTATAAGTGAAAGAAACCAAGTGACACCTTAGTGTCACTACCTGACTTCAGGTAATGAGTGTCTCTCCTAGACCTACTCTGTCAGCCTGAGATGGAGATCTTGATTAGGAAAAGGGTTCCTGATGTTCACAAGATGGTGTTTTACAATATGCCAATAAGTACTTGTAAGATATTAATACTGCTCCAGAAGTTAGTCCCATTTTGTTACTGAAGTGTTTATTCTAAAAGCTATTTGCCTATTTTTCCAGAGAGTAAGACTATGTAATTTCATTATGAATCTATATACCTAAGTTAAAATTCCTAAAAAAATATAAACCAAGATGATTATGCATTAGGAAGGTATAGTAAATGGGGGGAGGGAAAAAAAAAGGGGAGGGGGGTCATTGTATTAAATATAAATTAGCTCCAGCTCACTACATACATGAAGTCTTGAGTCAAGGTGTCTCAATTTAACTGAACAAGCTATTTTGATATGGAAGAAAGATTTATTTTATGAAAAATTCCTTGTCCTCAGCTTTCTGTGCGTTTGGGTTCATCAGCTTGTTTGGAAGTCCTAAGCAATTTCATTCAGAGGACCTTAAGCAGCTAAAGCAGAACTACTGTCTGTGCTAGATCATACAAATATAATAAATACCTGAAGGTCTATTAAAATGAAGATTACAGCCCCCCCCCCAGGATGTCCCCAAACTGCATGCTGCCATGGAAGGTATATCAGGGTGCATATTACTGTATATGTGCTGTTCTTTTCTGTAGGTATCCCCTACTAGTTGCTGATTAAAGCACAGCAGACTACATGGACCTCATGCTGTGATCTGTGGTGGCCCTTAGTGTGCTCTGCTTCCCCACAGCATTCTTTGTTAAACTGAAGTTTGCTCTAGAAGGCACAGGGTATATTACAGGCATGCTTTTTTGTTTATAGCATGTTACATGAAATTAGTGACAATGGCTTGATTGTGGAGGTTGGCCATGTATATCTCAAACCTGGAATTCAAGGGGGAATGTAGTCAGTGCATCCAACCTAGCCCTAGATGTATGAAACATGCTCTTGGCATTATGTTGCAAAGAACTAGGAATCAAGGAGCACACACAAAACAGAATCTAAGATTCAGATGTTAGTCATCTGTTAAATAATAAATAGAACTAAGTAAAACTAATAGAACTAAAACACAGGTGATTTAGTCAGTTATGGATAAGCACTGAGGAATATACAGTGCTACTCAGCATACTGGTAGGGCTAAGACCTGGTCTGAGCATTGAGTGCCCTCAAGTACACCTTGTATATTCAGCCTCCTCACGCTAGGCCTGAGGAACAGCAGTGGGACGTGAAGCGTCTCTCACTTCTGTGCAGTAACAGATGTCAGTCTCCACGCACGGTGATTTTCAGGGGTAGGTTGGGGTGAGCTGGGTATATTCAACCTGCCCTGGACCCCGTCTCGCAGTGGCAGCTCTGTGTGGTCACAATTGTTGTGTGCCCCTGGTTCTTGCGCTGCCATGGAGTGTGTCATTGCCGTGCGTTGGTGCAGCACAACGTGCTGGGCCGTGTGCAGCCTGGTATCACATCTTGCCCTCGGGAGGAGTCTCCAAATGGTGCGTGTTGGAAAGGTACAAACCAGGACTGGATGGTGGGTTCCTGAAAGCGAGATGCCAGGCAGGAGCTGTGGTGCGGGATTTGCTCTGCTGTAGACACAGATTGTCGTGCAGTCACAGCAGCCTTAACCATTTGGAAAAAAGCAGAAACTGGAGCAATTCCAGTTTCTATGCTGTGTGGTGTTAGTGTCACACATTTATTTGCAAGACAACCCTTAACGGTAATGTAGACCTCCTTTTATTTCTAGCTCCTGACCGGTCAGTCATTTCAAACCCGTGTTGTTTTTTCAAGTTTTAATTAAATGTTTGCCTTATATTAGCTGTCAAACTCTGTGAGCAAGCGCTTTCTTTCCATCTGTAGTCTATAGTGCAGATACACATGCTGTGCATGAGATGTTAGCAGTTAGCTTGCTGCATGTTTGTTTTATACTCCGTGCTTTAATCTACTGTTTTCAGTCCCTCCACCTTTCTCTTTATAGAGATAGGCTACTTCTGAGAGATGTTATGCATTGCATGTAGTGTGCAACTCCAGTGAAAGGAGTAGGTAAAAAGAAAACTTCAACAGACCTCATCATTGACATTTTCCACCACTTCCCCCCACCCCCCAAAAAAAAATTTAATAAAGGTTTCTTTTGTGAGTGTGAGATGGAGGAAATTGGCCGTTTGTCTGTGAGGTAATAGGCTTTGGTGTAATATGAAAATCTATCAAATGATTAAATTCAATGACATTAAATCACAATTCATGAAAGGAGAATACTGCACAGTTTAATTCTATTTAATTTTTGAGGGGAAAAAAAAGCAAAAAAAAAAAAGTTTGAGTTTCTCTTAAGCTGATTTCTCTGTGCTCTTTCTTAAAAGTGCCTTTCTAGTTGCCACACAGTGATGTGATCATTATCTGTCACCTCGTCGCCTTGCTGCCTCAACACGCAGTAAAATACAAAAAAAAAAAAAAAAAAAAAAAAGACCAGAGGAGCTTGTGAAGTATGACTTCCTATCCCAAGACTCATTGCCTGCGATTCGTACCGCTTGACAGTAATGATCTTATTACAGTACTCTGGACCTTGAAGAGATTTCATGAGGAGAGTGAAAGGACGTGCCTCCATGTAATCAAGTGGCGCTGAATATTCCACGCGTTTTTGATCACACACTGATTGGGCACAGTTTTAGCCCATCTTCTAGTCAATTATGCATGGCCCCTTGTGCTCCTGTGATAGTCAGAAACATTGATAGCTGTTGTCTGGGCTTTGGCAGCCAGCCAGTGGTTTGAAGTGCCTTACGCACAGTCATTCCACGATAAGTGCTTTTTAGTTGGAATTGATTACCTTTCTTTAGGTTTTGCTTAATAGCAAAACTGTATTGGAGAGGGCTTCAGGTGAAAAATGGACATATTAGCCATTTAGAGTATCTGAACTCCTAGTCAATTTTTAGCTTTCCCCTGTTTCCATCTAATTTATATTTAATGATGTAACGTTTGATAATGTTTAAGATATTTCATTTCAGTTGCTGCTGAGCACACATGTTGAGCACATGTTAAATTATAGTGTATCAATTTTCAGGTTTTCTAAATTAATCCAGTTTAACCTTCAGACTGCAAGAACGTGTCTTTTTTGGTGCCTGTTCTAGCGAGCATTGGGTTTGTCTGCAAATGGCACAAAGATGACATTACTAAGCAGAGCGAGTGCTGTTTCAAATCCCGTAATGAGGATAAATCTGCATGCTTTAAAAGAAGCAAGGGAAGGGGTCGGTAGCTGGGTGCTTGGTTTACATTTCCTTGTCTTAGAGGCTGATTAGGCTTCCATTAATTTCTTGCCTATTAAAATGTCACATCTTTCTTAATTCAGATTCCTCCTAAAATGAGAAGACAATCCTGAAAGACGTGCATATCTAACACAAAGCACCATATAACAAAATATTTAGTTCTAAGTGATGGTTATTGTTCCACTACCACAAATCTGTTCTCATATTTGAATATCATACAACATGTCATGTTTTAATTCAGGGAATAAGGTAAGAAGAATGCTTTATGCCAGGACTCTTTGCCCAGTAGCAACCTCGTGTCTGCACACGTGATGCTCAGAGAGAGCAAGAACTTTAAAGCAGGCTGAAGCACGACATCGCATCAGCCATGTGTCCGACAGAGCTCACATTTCTCTGGGTTGGTATTTGCTAGTCATGCTGTGGCTATCAGTGAAAAGAGCCAGTTGAAGTACTTTGGTGGCATCCCAAATTTCTTTTTCTGCATGTCAGCATAATTATGCCCTACCTGTCTACTGCTCGCTGAAATAATGGAGCAGTCCTGCAAAAGGCGTTGCAGGCTTTCAGCCTTTTCTGTCGCTGTTTCTGCCTCTAAACATCTCCCGCAAGGGACTGCTTCATTCTGAGGTCCAACAGAATTTACAGCATGGCCTCAGCAGGTGAGATTGGAACAAAAGCTCAGTGCTCCTTAAACTTGCAAGTGATGTTCCTTATTGACCCTCGCCCTCTTTTATTGCTTCCCTTTTAATTGAATTATTGTTCAGTGTTTGTTTTTTTTTCTGTTAGTGGTAAAACTAATCCTATGCTGGCCAATCTTACCCCTTTAAAAGCAGCTTTAAAAGATTTTGGTTTCCTCTGTTCTTTAATATCAGTTTTGACTTCGTATTTAAGGGTCAAACCAGGATTAATAGTAAAAATAAAACATTCTTGGTGGCTTCTTGCTCTTTTAAATATAGCTATTCAGTTTTCTCCCACTGACTTTGGGTTCAGCTGATGTCTGAAACTCCATATTCTGGTTTGGGGGGGATTTGTGTGTTATTTTGTACTAACGTTTTACTACTACTAGGCAACCCACAAGAGCCATGAGAATCTTCTTCCCCTTCTCCTTTGGAAAAGAAATCAGCCTTCTAAATCTGTGTGTTTGGTGACTTCTGTGTGCTTGACCCCTGTGCCAGCAACCAGCAGAGAGATATTAGCCTGCGCAAACCTTGACTTGCCTAGAGGAGGAGGACCTTAAATGATGAACGTTTAGAAGCTCCAAATCTTTGTCCCTAATGACTTTATTTAATTGGTAAGACTCAGTTTGTGCCTGCTACCAACTTTATCTATGGGAAAAAGTACTTTCTCTAGAGGACAGTTTTCTAAGGACTGGGAGAAGCATCTCATAATCCGTTTAACACCATGGTATACGCAGTGACATCAGCAGTTTGGTGAGGCTGATTTCCATTGAATGGGATTGTGAAATGTGTGAAAAATCTGTTTTAAAGGAAAAAAGAGTAAAATGGAAGGCAACCATGTGTTGATACTTTCCGGCAGGCTTGTGTTTCCAGGGTACATCCCAGGGAAGGCTATGTTTGACGCTTGCTGGCATAAAGCTTGTCAGCCTCTACCGCCACATACACATCTTCTTCATTGGTATTTTCTAACTGATACGGCATTGACTTGACTTTGACTTCCCTTTTGCCTCCTTCCCCAGTGCTTTGAATCTGTCTTTTTAATCTGGGGAGGAAGTGCTGCAGTTCGTGGTGATGGATTACAAAGCCAGGCTGGAGTATTTCTGACTCTGCTTCATTTGACAAGGAATTGGCAGCTATCTCTGAGCTCCCTTTTTATTTCTTCTTCCCAAAGCTCCTCCTCTTGGGGCTTCAGTGGTTGTGTGCGCAGTATGCAATTGTCATGCAAGGTGGTATTTCAAGGGGGAAGAACAGATGTTTTAGTTTCTAAATTATTATTTAAAAATTGCTAGTGACGGTAACTGGTTTGTAGTTACCCTAAATTGTCCCAAATGCTGATGCTTTTCAGCCAAGGTAATACCTTGTAGTGATAAACAAAACACCAAAGTGAACATGCCTATTTCAAGACAACCTGAATGCTTTAAGCAACATATTTATACATAAAAGTACAGTTCATGATTTACTTAACCTTAAAACTGAAAGCTATCCTATTACTTTGGGCTTAATATCATCATTGTCAGACACATAATTACTTTGTGGTTGGATGGCTGCCAGTCAGTAGGCTGTGAATGGGGAGTTATAAATAACTTTTTTTGAAAAACCAATTCAGATTTTATGGTGAGACATGCTGTTTATCACATGAATGTTGCAGTCTGAGCTTAGAAAGGTGGATTTAGTGAAGGAAATCATACAGTACTTATCCAGTGACCGATACATGTCTTTCTGTTCATTAATGTTCATTTTTGCAGGCTCTGTAGATGTCTCACAGCCCGTACTGTTAATTTACTTTTTTTTTTTTTCTCAGCACTCTTTATTTGGATCTTGTTTGGTTGAAGGATACGCTGAGTTTCAAATTCTAAAAGGAAAAAAAAAATGAGTAGGAAATCATCAAATGTATTTTCCGTTCCCAGTAACTCATTACCTTAGTCTCACAGTGCACTCTTGCCATGTGTCTTCCTCAGTTGCAGAGGAATGTGGGAGGTTGTTTCTAACATGACTTTACACAACTGGAAGAATCAGCTATCACCTGTAAGAGAATTTTATAGTCTGATTTTCTTATTTCAACTTCAGCTGCAAGTTCCTGACTTTTTCTTATGTGAAGAGGAGGTGCTCTAGGTGTGGTGCTGATGTTCCAGCATGTGCAATGTAACCCAGCCACATGAGCTTCCTTCTCTGCCTAGGGCCAAAGATGTTGTGCAGTCAAAACTCGGTGTATAGGCACCTGTAAAACCGTATATAAAATAGTTGGGTAATCATGGGATTTTGAGGGGAATATACCTTTTAGAAAAGGCATTGTTGAAATTCAAATCTGTTTCAATACATATTATTTCTGTAGGTGGAGTCTCAGATGAGAGATTCCACAGAAATACTGTGAATAATTGTGTATGTTTTTGTCCATAGAGTCTAAAGCTACAGATGCTAGCAAATTCAACTGTGAAGCAAATTCCTGGTTTCTAGTTTTTTTGCTTTGAGCTAACTTGATTTCCTCCTGTTTATGACAAAACACATACATTAACTCTCCAGTGCTGAGTTTTTGGTGTAAGATACAATCATCTAAATTGATCCTTGTCAAGTATGAAACTTGTAAGTTTTACTCAGAAGTAAAATATATGTCAGTGAGATTTAAACTAAGCACTCATCTACTCATGGTAGGTAGTCCATAATCAAGCTCTTTAAAATGTTACCAAGGATTCCTGAGGAATTATTTACAGAAAATCCACACTTGCTAGGCAGCATACCCAAGGTCCATAGAGTACACGAGGCCTCAATATTTAATTAAATTGGAACAAACCTTGTTGTAATAACATGGATTAATATGTACTTAATGTAATTAATAGTAAGTTAAAAAGTAAATTAATGCTTAAACCAGATGATATAAAAAATCTGTTGTGAGGATCCATAGTGATTATTAGCAGAATGTGAAAATAGATGCATTTTTAATTATTTGTCTACTATTTATGATTTCTCACAAACTGTTTGTATACCATAAGATACCATTTGCCAACAAAACTCTCATTAATAATGAGGTCACTGTTGCTTATAGATAACATTTTGATTCACTGATGCTGAGTGAGAAGGTAGAATGTGGTAGCAGACTTTGTGCCCTATGAAGGAATGGGATATGCCTGAATTCTGGAGAGTTATTTCATTGCAGAAGTGAAAGTTTGGGCTTCAACTTGTGTGCTGCTCTTAAAGACAAAAAAAAATAATAAAAAAAAAAAACTGGACTAGTAAGTAGAGCAGGAGAAGTCTGTAAAGTCACTGTATTGTTTACTCAGTCAAGGCCTGTTAGAGGAGATGGTGTTTTTACTCCAGGATCAGTGAGGTTTGGGACCTGCGCTGTTTTGTGGATATGTGGTTGTGAGCTATGGCTGACATTCCTGAGGGCAGGTCATCTTCAGATCTGCTGCTGCAAATTGTACCAAAGATCTCCAGTGCAATGTTCTAGTTTATTGCTGGCTAAAGGGTACAAAATACGTTCCGAGCCATCACTTACTGTACTGTGGCATGGAAAAGCAGATATAGAGGAGATTGGAATTAGGGTTTTGCTTTTTTCTTAACCATATCAATAACCGCCTTTAGTAATAAAAATTTCAATATAGTTGTCAGGATTTTTTCTTTTCTATATTTTATGAATGCTATTAAAAAGCCATTCTCCAGTAAACAGCTGATGACACTCAGAAAATATTTGCAAATAATCTATTAATAATGAACTCTTTATTCTCTTTCTGATGTACTTTTAATTCTTTGCTGGGAGAATTTTTTCCAGAGGCACTTGCAGTATTAGACTGCTGCTTCTCTGCCTGCAAGATACCAGCACAGCTTCTTCACCAGCTGGTTGGTATCACAGCTGGCTGCGTGATGCTTTCAGCCCATAAAGGCAGGGGTAGATGGACTCCAATGGAAATGTTCATTTCATACAGGTGATCCCCACCATGAAGCCTGATAGCAAAGAAGTATAGAAAATAGGATGTAAAGGCAACTTCGCTTCTCAAAAATGATTTTCAGAGATTTTCACCTGTCACTACAACTCCCCAAGCAGAAGAGGGAGTGTGACCTTGTCACGCTACTCATCCTCTACATTCTGTCTCAAGTGAATACAGCCCTTGTGTAAACCCTACTTTGTGGTTAATCGAAGTATTTCACCATCTGCAATTCCTTCTACTAATGAAGAGGAAGAAGTTTCTTTTTTGCCAGAAATATTTCTTCTAGGCTTTTTCTTCCTCCACAACCTTTAACTGGCGTAGATGTTCTGGTTACATACCATCAGGTCCCATAATTTGTCATAATGCTACTCAATGGCTCATCTAAAAAATTTAAAGGGATGTAGTCAAGGTTGTTAGGCCCCAAGTTTAACCTGCAATACTTTTGGAAAAAAAAAAAAAAAAAAAAAAGATTGACATAAACTGTCCCCCAGAGCCTGAGCATTTCCACTGCATCCAAAAAGGAAGCGGCAGCTGGGAAAAAATCCAAAATGATTTTTTGAGCAACACAGAAGCCGAAAGGTTGGTCTCTTTGAGGCTTTGCTTGTGAAAATTGTTCTGTGCTTTGGTCCTGCTTGTAGGAAGACATTGAATATACAAGAAACTTACTTTACAGTGAGTGAAGAGGACAGGATTTGTTGGAGTGAAGGAGGTTGCAAAGACCCTGCGAGGTACAGAGGAGTTTTGTCTTTTCAAGGGCAGCTGCCCTGTTCAAATCCTGGGAGTTGTTGCTTCCTAGCTCTTACAGTCCCTGCCACATACACCATTTTTCAGAGCTTTGTAGTTCTGCCCTAACATATCAACCAGTGCAGGACGCTGAAGCCTGAGTTCTTGATCGACAAATCCAAAATGAACATTTGCTACTTGTGTATCGGGGGAGGAGATCGAGATTATTATCTGCAAATAAAAGGAACTGTCAAATGCTGTGGAGTCTCCTTAATGGCAATTCAAGTAAGAAGCCCAACTTCTTTTGCAAGAGGACAGAAGGAATGGACTAGGTTAAAATAAGCACTGTGAAAAGGATGAGAGTTTTTCAAGGAAAATTTTCAATCCCTGTTTAATATCTGAGCTGTATGTTTCTGGGGGTAGGTTTCCTCATTTCCCCTCCTGGTTCTGGGTGAGCAAGCAGTCCTCAACTTGTGCATAAATGCACATATGCACAATAAAAGGAAGAATCTGCTAGTCCAACAACCCTTATTATATTTGATTGCACAGTATTCTGACAGTAATCTTGTACTATTATGTGTCATGTTTTTTCTGTGCTATCAATTACTATGACTACCTGCATGTCAACTCCATGCAGAAGGTGGAGAGCCTCTGCTTTCTTTTAGAGGACTGATTGATGGTTTAGAAGAATACAGTGGGGTCGTGTTAATACCTTATGATGCCTGGGAGGTACAGAGTACAAAACAATGTTGTTAGTCCCACCTGGGCAATAAGGCATGTGCTTAAAGTTGAGATTGTGTAGTACAAGACAAGTCTAATTCTGCCTTGAACTAACACAGCACAGTTCTCAATTCGTGTGCGTGTATATATATTATATATGCACAGATTTTCGGCTTTTAAATGGCTTGTTCTTTATAACCACGATCAATAGTAAGATAATTTATGTGGGAGGAAAGGTTAAACATAATTATGTGAATAATCTGAAGATGCTTAGGAAATACTTTTTTTTTTTTTAGGTGCAAAAACCATATGGTTTCTCCACTCAAAAGAATGCTTGTGTCTTAAATAATATGATTAAGAGTGGAAGTGAAGGAAACAATTCAGGAAAGTGTGAACTGGAAGGATAGTGAACATGATAGCAGTGAATATGAATCAGTAGATAGACAATGATAATTGTTGATAAAGAAAATAAAAGCTGTTAGAAAAAATTGATGGTCTGTAGAATGTGAGGTCTTATAAGGATGGCAAAAGGAATTTAAATTCATTGGCAACAAATTATAGGCATGGTATAAATGAAATGCTTGACAAAGGAATATAATACCAAGTCCTGAATTTAAAAAGAAAAAGCAATAAAATTTGTATTTATAAGAAGTAATTTTAATTTTATTTTACCGTAAGTTTCTACTTCTCATAAGCAGCTAAGCAACTGCTAAGCACCATCTACAGTACTTATTTATTTGTGTATTTATTTATGTTACATCTGCACAAACGCATTAGTTGTGCTCAGGAGTATTGCAGAGTTGGCTTAGAAGCTTTCTAATCATCATTTAATTTTTAAGGGGTCTTATAGCAGTGAGAACGGTTTAGAAAAAATAGAAAAAAAAATGGATATTGTGCTTATATCTGAAAAGAAGAAAGGGATGCTGAAGAATCTGTGTATTATTTAACCTCATACTGATCCTGAGCAAAATCATGGGAAGGCTGATACGTGATATAATCGGAAATAATTTCCAGTGAGGGACTAAGTACTGAACAGAGTTATCTAAATTTCTTACAGGAGACTGTGAAGTGATAACAAGCTGAGCAGTTTTTAATGCTGTGTTGTCACAAATATCTTTGAAGAACAAATACTCTGAGTTATAACTTAAATTGAAAGGATCAAAATGGTTAACCATTCATAAGAAGGACCTGTAAAGGTATCCATCTCCCAGACACAGGGAAGAGTTGACTTGGGTTTTGTTTTCAGCCAAATGCTGCTCGCTGTTAGGGGTGATTTTTCTCCTCTTCCAGTTACGTTAGTCATTTCCATACTCCATCCTCTTTTCTCCTGTCAGCAAGCCTGCAGCCTGTAATGTTTTACCTCTTTGGGGATCTTTTAGGCCTTTTGGAGAAAATTCTTGTTGCTTTTCCTGCTTTGTCAAGTGCCCTTCTCCTCTTGGCTGTGTTCTCTGAACAATCTCATGTGGACTCCTGCAAACGGATCCTTTGTCATTCTGTAGCTGACTCGGAGGCGTTCATCTGCACGTGGCTTTGTATTCTCCATCCAAACAGGACACTGGGTGCACACGTCCTCATGAGGCTAACCTTGAGGTCCTCATTGACCTTCCATGTCACTGTGACTGGGGAAAAGTGTCATTTTTAGGTCTTGCAGTACGTGCTCTGGGCTTCATCTCCATTTGTCGGTTGTGTTGTGAGCATGGTGCCTTACCCCCAGTGTTGTCGCCTGTCTTGGTTGTTCAGCTAAGACAGGTTCACACTTTCACAACCCTATATCTCAATTGCTGCAGCCCTGATGAAGGTGGACACAAGGACTGCTCCCTTGGCCTGTCCCCTTCCCATGGCATCCTTCCCAGCAGCTTCCTCTGCTACATCGCAACAGAAGATGAGCTGCTGCTTTTTGCTCTTAAGACCCTTTGCAGCATCCACCCTGATTCACCATATTGGTGTCTGCCTCATGTGAACCTCAGCATCTGTTTGTTAAAATTTTGTTCTCTTTTATGTGTTGAGTGCAGATGATCCAAATAGATTACTGTAGGGTTGCTGCAGCCTACAAATATGTACGAAATGGCAACGTGCTGTACGACGTCAAGGCCTGCATAACCAAGTACAAGAGAACTGAGTGAAAACTCCACTTGTCTTTGTAAGCTGTAATCTAAATAGGCACTTAAGGTATTGTGTAACCTTTAAATATGATGGGACTGCTTGACCTTTGGCACTCATACAAAAGATGTTTTTTATTGTGGTTTAGCTGGATCGTAATGTGATGGTTATTTTCCATTTAACTTTTTTAACAGCAAATGAGAGGAAGTTATCTTAACTACTGCTACTATATGTGAAACTGCTCTTAAATCAAGTGGGATTGTGTTGGGGTTAATCATTTAAAAGGTGTGAGCTGTAGCGAAGTACACACAACTGTGTTGCATGAATATAAAAATCTTTGTCAATATTTTCAGTTTGCAATATTTCAGTTCTCCATCTGCATCTCTTCTTTTTCTTCCCATGAGTTGCTTTTCTTATTGAAGTGGACATTTTTTGTTTGTTTGTTTTTTAATGAAAAGTTTAAACTTTTGGTTGCAAAGTTGCAAAATAATGCAAGAGAAGGCAAACTCCAGGAGGCTCAGGGCTCGGAGGGGTTTGCTGCTCTTGGAAGACTGGCCTGATGAAATACATTTGACTTATGCAGGAAGTAGGATGTTACTGACACAACCAATGAGATAACGCTACTATTGATGGACTGCTGATAAATACAATGCTTCATTTGTTTCTCAAGAAGGGGGAGAAACCTTGTCTCATACTGACTCAAAAGAAGCCACCTCCCTCTCCCATCTGAGGGGAAAATGGGATTCGCGATTCACGGCAGGCGATGCGGTATTCCACTACAACATAACAAACAGTCTTGACAGCTCTGTATGATGCTGCAGTTCGGATTTTGCCATCAAGAAAATCTATAAACTATACTGAGCTTTCTGAAATCATTAATGCCGTAGTTGTATTGATGATTTCATTTCTGTGTTACAGGAGCGTGGCCTATCTGCCTAGCTGCAAGCTGCAGCTTAGTGTTTTTATGATGCTCTTTCCTGCCATGCACTCCCTCCCCCACCAAAAAAAAATCCATTGCGTAAATTGATTTGGGGATCAGCCTTGATAAAATACCAGCATTCAGCCCCTCGTGACAGCGTGGCTGTATTGTTAGCTGTTCTTGATTATTTGGATGCTCCGGCAGAAGCTGCCACATCAGAGTTGGAGGTGTGCAGAGATTAACTGGTGTCTGTCCAACCATTTGTCATACAAATAACAGTGCCAGTAGAGTGAAATACTATAAATCACTTTTTTCCAGGATTGAAATCTTTTATCAGTTGTGTCAGTTTCATTATTCAATAAGCGATTAGTAACAGCCATTGTCATTTACCCATTTAGTAGTTAACAACTCAGATCTCCAGCTAGTAAGGGAGCGTATGACACAAGCATCTGATGTGAATGTGGGACTTAATATTTATCTTTTCAGGCAAAATGCAGTTGTTACTCAGTGCATTGCTGAGGGATGGAAGGCAGTGGGACTTAGACGTGAGTCTCTTAAATTGAGCCTCCTGGTTTTGCTTTATTGCATGGTCATGTGTATTTGTGTACGTCCTAACAAAATATGCAGTATTTAAAATATGCAAATACACAACTGCATCCTTCTTTTTCTAACTTCTTAACTCCAACCACAGCATATCCCCAGGGAATTTCTGCAACTGCATTTTTTTTTTTTGGGGCCCCCCCGGCCGGTCAAATTAACAGAAATTCTAACTTTCATATAAGAGCAGCTGCGTAGGGCCAGAAGTTAACCTTGATCTTGCTGGATTTGTTCAAAATAGTATCTGGGCAATGGCTGGATAATACTACATCAAGTGTGTCTTCGATTTATTATTTTTTGTATTTTTCACTCGTTAACTTCAAATGAACAACTTTCAGTAAACCTGAAGCCCCAGTCTAATACAAGTATAGATAGCTTCCTCTACTTGAAACCCTTGAAATCCAGATGCAATGTATGGAGAAGACGCAAAATGATGAATCTTCCATAGGAAAAAAGTTTTCTATTCCCATAGTAAGTTTAAAACAGACAGGTCTGAATAGTTTCCTGCTCTGTAGGAAGAGTCTTCGGTTAAGACTACCTGCCCACAGAGTCCTTCGTTCTCTGTTGCAGGTCATTCTGGCAACCACTTGTTGAACAATGGCTTCTGCAAGTTGGCCGGTCCACAAACAAAAGGTTCTTGATCCCATTGCCCGGTTTGAGCTCAGAGTTGTATCAGTTGTGAAATGTTAACCTGGATTATCCCGATGAACCCTCTGTGCCCCAGGTTGTCCTCGTGGTGTAGGACCCAGAGCTGTGGCTCTGTTTTGTAAGAGGCCAGGTGAAGGTGGGAGAACTGAAAGCCATCTTCCGACTGTGTTGGTGCAGAAGCTTGGTTAAAAGGGGAGCTGGTGACCTTCCTGTTTTAGCAAGAGCATTCGTGGTTTATAGAGAAATAGTCATTACAGATGGCTTGGTAGTTTGTAAGAAAAACCATGATACAATAAATCTGTGCTAACACGGTAAGTTGCACCAAAAACAAAGTAACGCGCTTATGGGTGAGCAATTGGCTGACGGGCAGGGCTCAAAGGGTTGTGGTAAATGGGGCCACATCAGGCTGGCGGAAGGTCTCTAGTGGGGTCCCTCAAGGCTCTGTCTTAGGGCCAGTCCTCTTCAATGTCTTTATAAACGATTTGGATGTAGGACTAGAAGGTGTTTTGAGCAAATTTGCCAACGACATCAAACTTGGAGGAGTTGTAGACTCGGACGAGGGTGGAAAGGCCTTGCAGAGAGATCTGGACAGGTTGGAGAGCTGGGCGATCACCAACCGCATGAAGTTTAACAAAAGCAAGTGCTAGGTCCTGCACCTGGGACGAGGCTACCCTGGCCATACATACAGACTGGGGGACGAGACGCTGGAGAGCAGCCCCGCAGAGAGAGATCTGGGAGTCATGGTTGACAGCAAGTTGAAGATGAGCCAGCAGTGTGCCCTGGCAGCCAGGAAGGCCAACCATATCCTGGTGTGCATCAAGCACGGCATCGCTAGCAGGGCAAGTGAAGTGATTGTCCCGCTCTACTCTGCGCTGGTGTGGCCTCCCCTTGAGTACTGTGTGCAGTTCTGGGCACCACAGTACAAAAAAAGGACGTTAAACTGTTGGAGAGCCTCCAGAGGAGGGCGACAAAGAATGGTGAAGGGCCTGGAGGGGAAGACATATGAAGAGCGGCTGAGGTCACTCGGTCTGTTCTGCCTGGAGAAGAGGAGGCTGAGGGGAGACCTCATCGCGGTCTACAACTTCCTCACAAGGGGAAGTGGAGAGGCAGGTGACCTGTTCTCCATAAACACCAGTGATAGGACCTGCGGGAACGGGGTGAAACTGAGGCAGGGGAAGTTCAGACTAGATATCAGGAGGAGATTTTTCACTGAGAGGGTGGTTGCGCACTGGAACAGGCTCCCCAGTGAAGTAGTCACTGCACCAAGCCTGTATGAATTTAAGAAACGTTTGGACTGTGCACTAAGTCACATGGTCTAAACCTTTGGGTAGACCTGTGCGGTGCAAGGAGTTGGACTTGATGATCCTTATGGGTCCCTTCCAACTCGGGATATTCTATGATTCCAACAATTGAACACCTAATACCGAGAAATTGTCTAATGCTTATTTTTACAAGGGATGAAAATTAAAGAGTGCATGTCCATATAGCTTCAGTGGAAAGTATTGCCGCATCTGGTAGCATATGGATGTCATTCCCCAAGAACAAACGCGAGTTCAGTGCGTGCCTGCTCCTCCCCTGCCCTTCAGATGTGCCTGTCACCGCTCACCGTGCTGGAGGGCAAACTGCTGCCAGCCTGGATGATGGGGTGGATTTCACAAAGGAATGAAACTCTTCAAATAAGCCCATTTCTAAGTTGCTTCATGGATAGATTTTTCCAAGGTGTTCATTTGCACTACTTGAACTTGCTGGTGGCGTTGAGCAAGTTACAGATCCTCTTGCCTCTGTTTTACATCAGTTATAAACATAGGCTATATCTAATGATCCTTAGGAACTGATAAGGTCAACAACTGCTTTTTCAGAAGAGTAGGCTGTCTGTGACATCTTATTGCAGCCATGACTTTTACTCTGGTTTTTACTTGCATAGTGTGACTTTACATTTCATAATAGCACAGATAATATAGATTAAATGTGATGAAAAAATATGCCAATGGTAGGAATGGAAATTGTGATTTCTATTCAATTTTATAATTGCTTTACATTTCAAAATATGTAAAAGGTGGAACTCACAAAATTGCTCTAATGCCTGATCTGTCTTTATCTTAAATGACTTCCAAAGACAACTTAGATGCCTCCTTTGATAGCAACGAATGTGATGGGAAGTCTCCCTTATCGTCTTACAAAATGCTGAACAAAATAATTTTTTCTTTGGAAAAATCTAACCTCTTATCATCTGTATCTAACAAAAAAAAATCAAGAAAATGAGAACTGTGACAATTATGTAAATATTGATGTTTCTTACCGCCTGCATCCTGCCTCAGCTTTATGTTTCTTACAAGGTGCCTTGACAGAAGTTGCTCTGAAGCACATTGATCAGTGCACAGAAACCTTCCTATCTGACTTCGTACCTAAATATATATTTTTTTAATCTTCGAACACGTTATGATTTTTCTACCGTGTGAGAAAACAAACGTGCTCTTTTGGGCTTCAATTCAGCCACTCACAGTAGTTCAGCCTAATTTAGGACATTTTGGTTTTAGCTTGCAATATTTCCACTGTGACACCTAATAAACATTGGAAAAGAAATGTTGTGGGAGAGCAATGGCCAAATACTTCGGAACTTCAGGATTCCTGCGCTGGGAACCACTTTTAAAGTGGGCACTGAAAATATAACTCCATTGAGCAGAAACAGCTCTTTCTGTTGTATTGTAACAATTACTGCTGACAGTAATTGCTTGCACTATCAACAAAATGTGGCTGCTTTTGGTTCAGAGAGGGGGAAGGGTACAAAGCAGTGCATCTCTGGTTAATGGATTTAAATGCTGCTTGTTTATCAGCCTATAACGGGCAAGATTGTCGTCTCCCTATCCATAGATGAAACTGATGGTCCGAAACAAGAATAAATCCATCATGCCATAAAACTAGTGGTTCTCTGTGGGACAGGCAAGGCAGCATTTTCTCTTTCCACTGAGCAATGCTGTGTCTAAACAGCAGAAAGGAGGTAGGCTGATTGCGAATAACACGTGGCCCCCATATGTCCCACACTTGCTCCTCTAATCTTCTCTTTTGTGTCCCAGATGCTTCCTTCGCACAGCATTTCCTCTTCAGCCCTCTGCTTTCTCCTGCTCTTCTTAGAAATGCGCTGCTGTGGTTTTAACGGTGATGCATTTGTCTTATATAGTGGGAGTGTTGCCAGGAAGGACCAAACCCAAAAGGGTTTCATGTGCAATTCGTGCAGTTTTACAGGGTTTGTCACAGGTGTTATTCAGCCAGGTGCAGCAGCGTGATCAGGTCGCAGTCAGCTTTCCCTCGTGCCCCTGCTGAGCCTGGAGGTGCATCGGGCTGCAGGGTAGGGCTGAGAAGGGCGAGTTCCTCAGTGGTGTCTGGTTCAGAGAGCAGTGTCCCAGGTGGTGCTGCCCTCACTTGAGCTCCCACTGTACTAATTACAAGAATGGGACTGATCTGGAAATCAAGATGTTGTCTAGCTAATTGGATAGGTATTCAAATATCTTTGAAATTCCAGAGGGGCCAGTGTCTTGTATCAAATCTAATGGGGGGAAGCAGAGCACCGCAAAATAAGTGTAATAGTAGTATTTCATATTTAGCATTTAATGCTAAAATATAGTGACCCAAACAGCTTTTTCACAAGTACTTTTACTAAACCAAAAAATAATCCAACATGCACTGTACACTTGCTTAGCTTCTGGATGGCTCTGATAATAAATACTTGGTTCTAGACTATTTTTTTCATATATGCAATTGTACAAGACATGACATAAACAGTGAAACAGTGTCAGAAGGCCCACTTGCATACTCTTCCACCTATTTAGAGTAGTTTAATATGGACAATAAATATTAAAACAGAAATAAAATCTAATTTTTAATAGGTAAATTTTGGGTTTTTACATTTGAATTACTAGAATGGAGTCAGCTGGGGTTTACAGAAAACTGTCTTGTATCATTAAAAATGAAAAAAAAATATTGATTTTTATAAATAGCATTTTGTCAGGGTAATATTTTTGCATGCTGTTAGGCTTTTTTTTTCCTCTGCAGTTTTTTTCTTAGTACAGATGTGTGCAAAAAAAAAAAAAAAAAAAAAGAGGCAGTTTGACAAACTGATTATCTAATTCTGTAATAACTCAGCTAGCCTTGTGAAGTCAACCCAATTGGAGAAACTAACCTTAGAAATTGGTCGATCAAATGCTACAAGCAAAGTACTTGTTTTCCAGTATTGAAGCTGGTGGTCTAGTGATCACAGCCAAGCAATTACAGCCCTGTTAGATAGCATGAGTAGTAGTCATTAAATAATTATACCTTTGATTAGCTGCTTTAACTGTTCGTTGCCTTTGAAATATGATAGTATAATTTAAAGCTTTTATTAAAAGATAATTTTTCTAGGTGGTTGAAAAGGATTTTGTGTGTGTGTATAAAAGACCCATAATTTTCTGCTCAGATAATGAAAAACTGAGAAAAATGTTTCCAATTAACATTTACATTTGTCGATTTGAATCTAGTATATTTATAGTGTATTTGAAATGCACTGAATAGTTTAGTTAGTCCTGTACCTGCTGCAAAAGTTTCTGTGGAGAAATGCGACAGGGAAAAAAAAGGATTTAAAAACATCTTTTACAAATGTTTAATTAAACTAACTCCTAACTTTCTTCCCTGCCATGAGTAGAAGTATGAATGTGTTTTCATTTTTTGTCTTGATTCGAAATGTTCCAAGCTGAATCTAAGCCAAATGTAATTAAGTATTAATGTGAATTGAAGTATTACTTTTAGAGTGTTTTGTGGGCTTAAAACTGAGGACTGGGAAGGATTTTAGTTTGGGAGGAGAGGTTTTTTTGTGTAAGGCATAAGGTTTTACTTGTGTTTGGGTTAGGTAACTTACATAACTTGACGTTTTTAGTAATTTGCTTTACTCAGAAAAACAAGCTGCTGGGTATCCTGGTGTTCAAAAAGAACCCATTGGATATATTAAGGGCTATTACTGTCAGACTTTGGCTTCTATTTTTATTGAATATATTTTTTGTATTTCGGCTCCATTTTTTTGGTCTGTTGGGATGCATGTCCTGTTAACATCAGCATACAGAACGAATGTAAGGTTTGGAAACCTTAGAGTTGCACTGAAGTGTTTAAAGATATTTTAGTTTGGAAATCTGATTTAATCGATCTGCTGTATGCAAATATGACCATTTGTTAGGAATTATACAAAAGTAGTGTATATATTTCTGAGATCCTTGCACTTGGCATTTTATTATAAAATTTAGTGTTGTTCAGATCTAGAAACATTATGTATAGATATAATTTGACTTTCTAAATACATCACATATTATATATGCCCTTTTTGTAACCCTTTTTGAGGAATATTCATCATTGCTGCTTCCATATAGGGTAAAAGAGACTGTCTCAGGCCCCTTCACAGCTGAAGGAACAAGTTTAAGTAGTGTAAGAATCTCATAGGCTGCATCTCAATGAAATAATTTCAACCCTCTTATGAAGGAGTATGATCTTGTTAAGCAAATTGCTGTTCTGCTGACCAACAAAAAAGGAAAATCCCCAATCTGCAGTTTCACAGCTCGTGATGAAACCACTCGTGATGAAGAGTGAGTTGAAAAAGAGGATGAGGGTGACTGAAACGTAGAAACCTTTTCCCAGTGTGGTGGCAACTTCATGTAGATTGTCTTGGAATTTATCTTTAAACACCCCCTCTTGCATTCAAGGTTGCCTCTTACCCAGATCTTACATATCCCTATTTTTCTAGATAGATGTTACACAGGTATTGTATGTTTAAAAAAAAATCACCTGGTGTATCCTATGGCAGAAGGTTTTTCCTCATGTATCTTCTCAGTCTTTATTGTTGCACAATAAAAATAAACATCCTTATGTGAATGAACAGTGTTATTATTTTGAGCTTACGATGATGAGAGATTCTGAGAAATGAGTGGCATGCTGACTCCATCCCCAGCCCCCTTCCTCCAGTGTAGGTGAAAAGATCCTATTATTTCTGATAATTGATGCTGAGGGCTGTGGCGTGCCTCATTTAATCAGCACTGTTCAGCACACTCCAGGGATGTAATTCATGCACACTTTAACATCCAACATGGCTGACAAGGCTTGGACACACAACCTAACGGCTACATCATTTTTTAATCAGCTATCTGAGGACTATTTATCTAATCAACAAAGAACTCTGTCACATGGAGACCAGAGGTGACATTAGCAAGTCTGTAGTTTCTCAGTACAGCAGTGGAGGAGGATTTTTAGGGTGAGACTCTAGATATTAAGTCTCCCCTAAGAAAGAAAGCATATTTCTGCTTATCATGTATAAATAGTTTGGTTTAAGCAACTTGAAGGGGGTTAATGTGGTATTTAGGTGACTAGCATCTTAACCATCCTTAGAGAACTTCACAGGTATTATTAAACAGATGTACCATCAGACGTGCACATGGCTTATACAGTAGATGCTTTTAGAAATAATGGTATGTGATCGTAGTGGTGGTAAACATATTTAGTACAATACCTAACTAATCAAAATGAGACAGGAAAAGTAGATTCATTAACACAGAATAAATAGCATCCCTATTAAAGAAAGCAAACAGAAGAAACTCTGTCTGCAAGGGGTTGGTCACAGATGTAAAGTTATTGCCTGAACAAATATGAAGATATGCGGTAATTGGGAGTCATTAAGCTTAATTGATTCCCAGTTACTTCGTATCTTAACAAAAGGCTATTGCAAAGGCTAATTTTCTTCTTCATCTGCTGACATGCCTATTCTCACTTTATGATATAAACATTTAAAACATGACCAAGCTCATTTTACATACAGCATGTATGTTCAATAAGTGTAATTCATCTCACAATGTGAAATATTCAAAATTAACAGCAAATGGAGGATTGCCTATGCCTCCAGATACAGCTGGATGTCCTCCCAGAGCTTCAGCTGAAATGACAAACTGTTCCCACCATTTTATCATCAGGGCTTGCTGCAATGGACAGAGACCTAATGTGTAATCATCTCTCAATAGTTTTAACTATCTTCTATTTGGATTCATTTGCAGAGCTCTATTTCAGTGGTGTTTGCGTGGTCAAATACTTGTTCAGCCATTAAATAACATGTACAGCTTCCATTTCAGAGTGTGTGCATTGCAGTCTGTGCCTTCTGAACTTCAAATTTAAAGATAAGGACCTAGAAAACTGAAATAACAGAGTGAAATAAGAGAATTGCATCTGGTAAAGCACAGTGAGTCCCTTCAGTACCTAAAGAATCATGACAAGGGCTTCATGACTCCTATGGTCTGTGTGCTCTGCAGGCACATATAGCTTCTGTCTATTTGACAGGCTGTAGCATTTCTACACATGAAGCCACGCGTGCCCTAAGTCATGCTTGATTTAATCAGTTAAGGCTTTCCATAGGAAACCCAGATTTTTATTGTTTTTTAAGGTCCAGGTTTTAGATCTGGGAGCTTTATGGTTCTGCAGCTGGTGAAACAGAGGGATGAATTGGTGGGAGTAATTAATTTAAAAAATAAACAGGAAAAGCAAGCTTGTTTAGATCAAAAGAAAAGTGGGAGTCTTGCTTGTGTAAACTCTAGAAGAGGTCAAAGCCTGTGTTCTGAAAAGATCAGTTTATTGAATCAAGATCAACTCCTGAAGGCATGCCCCACTAGCAGTTTTTAGGTAGCTAGATGCCCAGGATGTTGTTTGTTGAGCTACAAAACTCCTTTGCCTGCAGTTTGTATCTAATTAATCACTTCTTCCCAATGTTCTTAGAAATTGCCCTTTCTAGGGCCTTCTCTGGTGCCTTATGATATGAGCTGGGTGCTTCTCAACACCCTTTTGTGGCAGGGAGTTTGCCTTGCCCTATTGGCAGGTGCAGCAGAGCTGAGGGGAAAATGGATCTATGGGCTTTGGAAATGCAGTCTGTCCTACTTCAAGGCTCTTCTGGCACAATAAAGTTGAGTTACATTTGCAGAGCAATGCGTACGAGAAGTTTGCCTTGCAGCTTCCCCGTGGCGGTGCTTTGTTCAGCAGGACTGTGTGACTGGTGAATCAGCGTGAGGTTTTTGAGGTGAGAATGAGGGCTATGTGCTACCCCTTTTAAATTACTTTCATATAATGTTATGTGCAGAGCAAGCAAACCTTGACAGCTGTCGTGGGTAACACAACCCTTGCTGACACACGGATCACTGGTACGATAGTCCCATTTGATAGAGAGCACGTCCTTCTAAAAGTAGGTGTCAGCCCTCGTGAAGTGCCAAGCAGTGGTGAATTTTGGCATACCGCTGGTTCCACGCTGTACACATGGAGGATGCAGCCAGAGAAACTGCATTCTGTGTTTGCTAACAGAAACTATGCAAAAGGACGTTTTTCTATGTGGCTCAACCAAGAATTTGTTGTGCCCAGCCTTAACACTTGGCACCAGGAGGCATCCATCCTGGCCAGGGCTTCTGCAGGCTGTGAACTCTTGAGGCAAAGAGCAGGAGACGCTGGACGTGTCATGTCATGGACAACACCTGAAAAGGGTTTGAGTTGTTTTTTTTATTTATCATTATTATTATTATTATTAAAACTTACAAGGTGCCATACGTGAGGCATGAATGAACAATGGCAAGTGTTTTGTCTTACTGGACTCATAGTGTTTAGGTGGAGACATGGCAAGATACTTTGTAAAAGTGAGAGCTACCACATTCCCTGGTGAAACACAAAGCTGATATTAAAAACACCCATAAGATGCTCTTGCAACTCTTTTGAATGAATCAGGAAGAGTGAAGGAAGGAAATGGGAGTGCTTCTGGAGAGACTGCAGAGAAGGCATCCAGTCCTCCCTTCTGGATGCAGAAATGGCTGGGGATGTATCCTTCCAGAAATGCAGTTCTACCCCAACAGAACTTTGCAATTGTGCACACCATTTGTTCACCATAAAAATTATGATGAAACTTAGGATGATGCAAGGAGGAATACAAGCAGTTTGAACTGGTATGTCTGTTTACGTAGCATGTTCTTCTTCTACAGTATATGGAGATGATTCAACAACTGCTGACCTCTGACTACCTGGGGAGTAGTTCCTGCTATAAAAAATAAATATCTGTATGGTCCATTGTAACACTTGACACAGTTATATAGAAGCACATAATTCTTTCCTCCTTACAAATCAATATGGTAGGTTCTAGTCCCTCAAATGGTATATTTGAGCTAGATGTCCAAGTGTGCATGTGCCACACAAGCGATGCATCAGATCATAGATGGTAAAACTGAGAGTAGCTTCCTTGCAAGAGCTCAAGAAATCATTTTAACCCTTCATCGTAAAACCACACATCAGGCTCTGAGAGTCAATGCTTTCATGGTTTGTTGCTTTGTGATTTCTTCCTGTGGTAACTACTGGGAGGAACTGTCAGACAATGGCTTGCACCGCGTCGAACGTTGCAACAATCAAGGCGTTGTTTTGCAGGTTTGTTAAAAGCAGAGCTCAGAGCCATCGGGTGACAGGTAATGACTTATTGTGCTAGTCCAGATTGAGAGTTTGGAAGCACAAATTAATTTGCCTGGCAAAGATAAGAGTTTAATCTCAGTAATCTAAATTCTGGAGTTAATGAGCTTGTTGAAGATCAGAAACTGTGCTTCCACTCTGTGCCTACATGTTAGTTGGGATGGGGCCCTGCTTTGATTGCTGCAAGATGATGTTTTCCTGTCAGCATTCAAGCCAGAGATCAGGGCAAGTGTCAATGTTAATAAGATTTTCTCAAAATATTATTAAAATACATTAGTCATTCAGATTGTGGTAGTCCAGCATGCTAGGCAGAATACTAGTTGCTGTTTCAGGACAAGCTAAATCAAATACTCATATCTTTTCAGAAATAGTTATCTTCATTCCAAGTATTTGTTGTTTGAGAGAAGTGTTTGCTGTTGTTTTTTTTTAGTATCTCTAACTAGAGATGCTTCTTAGTAAGATTATTCTAAGAAAGCAGACTTTCAGAAAATACTTCAACAGATCAATTCACCTTAAAGATCTTTTCTAATTAAAAAGCTTTGTTTCTGTTAAATAACAAAGTATTTTTAATAGCTTTTCATTGGAAACCAGTTCTGGCTTTCATGGCTTTGTTTATCTATGCACGTACATATACATCACCAGAGCTGGCAACCAGAGCTCACGATGAGCTAACTTAAAACTGGGGAGTGAACCCTGACTGGATGGACTGAATATTCTGGCATGTAAGTCAAAGACAGATCAGGCAAACAATGACCTCCAGTGCCTGCTGATGCCTTGTTTGTAGATAGCAGAAATTTATCGTCAGACTGTAATTTTGAAGGCAGTCAGGGTGGGATGGCTGGGCTAGGCCCTGGTGGTCACATGCACATCAATCACGCGGCGGAGGCTGAGCTTGGCACTGTCCAACCCTGCTGCTGATCATATTCGTGAGTTCTCAGAGACTGCAGAGCACCACCAGGAAGCAGACTGGAGTCTAATCGATGCTAAAGGACACACTAGGATGTATCAGGACCTCAGCTTCACTGAGACAAAAGTCAATTTGTTTAAAAAGAAGAAAAAGGCATGACACTTAACACATGAAAATAGACTATTTCATCGATAGGTTAATAGAAAACCAGGTTGCAAGTTCACTTCCTGCTTATATGTCTGTACTTTAACATGTGATTAAAGTTTGAAAAATGAAAACAGACTGGGAAAGGGTCTTTGTATACTGGAAACAGTCTTCCTTTTCTGAGGGTGCCAAAACTCGATTTTGCCTATTTATATGTAAATTTTTTTTCAGGAAAAACAAGTTTTCAGCTGGGAAATTGTACCTCTCTAGTTGCTGGTACCTGCTGGGACTAGTTAAATATTTCTAAAACTGAAGATTTTTCATATTGAAGGGTGCATACAATGAAGATATATTTAGATTTTATGAACTTTAATTTTTAATTAGATCTAACTTAATCTTCCAGGTTACATTATATATTTTAATTTCAGTGATATGTAGTCTAAAGGATGTCACTCAGATGAGTGACATGAGCAAGCAATGTGCGCTTGCAGCCCAGAAAGCTGATTGTGTCTTGGGCTGCACCCACACAAGCGCAGGCAGCAGGGTGATGGAGGGGATTGTCCCCTTCTGCTCTGTGAGACCCCCCCGTGGGGCCCCAGCACCAGCAGGACGTGGGGCTGTGGGAGCAGGGCCAGGGGAGGCCAGGAGGATGGGCAGAGGCTGGAGCACCTCTCCTACAGAGCCAGGCTGAGGGAGCTGGGGGGGGTCAGCCTGGGCAGGAGAAGGCTCTGGGGGGGCTCTGTAGCAGCCTTTAAATGCTTGAAGGGGATAGAGGAAAGCTGGGGAGGGACTCGTTATTAAGGAATGTGGTGATAGGACAAGGGGTAATGGATTTAAACTAAAAGATTTAGATTAGACTTATGGAAGAAAATCCTCGTTCTGAGGGTGGTGAGGCCCTGTCCCAGGTTGCCCCGAGGAGCTGTGGGTGCCCCATCCCTGGCAGTGCCCAAGGCCAGGCTGGATGGGGGCTGCTCTGGTTGAGGGGTCCCTGCCCACAGCAGGGATGGCACTGGGTGGCCTTTGAGGTCCCCTCCAGCCCAAACAGTTCTGTGATTGCAAGGTACCCAGTCCTCCATTTTCCCTTTCAGCATAGAGCACTAAAGCCTGCAGATCACTTTATTACAACAGGACATCTAGTTTAGCAGTCTAGGGTGCTGAGGCATTTCTCTTTGGCTGCACTAATAACTTTTTTATAGCTGTTTTACTGTCTGTGCAGTTTGAAGTTCTTTCTCGGCGTGTACATGAGGATAGCTTTAAACAGACAACTTTGAGATAGGGGCTGGAGAGAGAAACGTTCTCCTTTCAGTGCCTGAACACATCACCTCCTGCAAACACAAGCTCCGTGCTCCTTTATGACAGGTATCCATGTGCAGCAAACAAGTGCTTGTTCCAGCCTTAGATCTTCAGCCAAAAATCATGCTTTTTGTTAAGCATTTGAATGACTTTGTGTCACTGTTCTTTTCTGTGGAAGCAGCTGTTCCATCTGAGTTACATGGGACATTAAAAAAAGTTCTCTGTTAAATTGAGAAAGAAAAATTCTTAAATGTTTTATCACCATAGTCGTTATGTTGTGTGATGTTCACATTATCCTAAAGGATGAGGAGCGTCTGTGCTTAGGGGGTCTTATTCCAAATTCATCACAAGTTTCTTCATAATAAGCTGAATCAGAGTGGTAGAATGTTCGGTTTTAAAACGTCATAGAAATTAATCATAATTAATAACACTGTAACCGATACTGTCCTTTTTAGAAGTCTCACACCTGAGCTCAAGCTCTCCACTGTCTGTGGGCACTAGATCTGTGTGACCTGCTGAGAAAAGTCATAGAAGGAAGTCTTGATGCTCTTCCAGTTCTCACTGACCACAGTGATCTCATCCCTGATCCTGTACAACACATTTTACAAAATTATCACAGGCCAGGCTGTGTTGCATTATTATTTCTTGAGTGGGTAAGCCGATGGGGTGGTTGAAAAGCTTGTAGAGATACCACTTTCAGTAGATATGCCATTCCCTCCTTGTCCATGGGTAAAGGAGAGGTGAAGTTTCTATTATTTCAGCGTAAGTCACTGTTAGAGGCCAGCCGTACTGTGGTGTACTTGGATGTTTCATACAGTTCCTGTCTGATGAAACTGAGTCTAAGCATGTTGTTGATTGAATGCGCTTCTCATGCTGTGAATTCACTTTCAAGGCGAAACATGTAGATTTTAAAGAAGGTAAAAATTTAGTCTCTCTTAATGAGCACAGGAATTGAGTGCTTTTGAGCAATATTTCCTGCTAATTGTAAAAGCAGCAGCTGGGATCTCAGAAAATCTAAAAACTTGTGGATTCTCATAAAGCGATGGTGATGTCCATAATGCATATATATATATATATACACATTTGCAATTTCCAAGTAAAACTTATGTTTTGCAGTGATTTTCCAGGGGTGAGGGGGAAGCACAAATATAATTTACACAGCATCAATGTCTACTTGACAGTCTTCAAAATAATTAAGTAATGCCTGTAAGCTCAATCCTGAAAATAAAATTAATTCTTGTTTTGATGATTTAAGCCCATTACATCATCACCTCAACTTTTAAAGGTGTTATAACTACAGGCATCAAGTGATTAATATAGGCTTTTGGAGGAAAAGAACTCGTCTGGCTGAGTTTTGGTATTAAATAGCATTTTACAGTAGTTGTTTTGACTAGTCTGGTATCCTCTGTATGAATATGTTGTGCATTTTTAGTTCTACTGTTCTGGTTTTGTCTATTCTGATAGCAGATCCATCTAGTCTTGCCAAACCTTGTCATGTTTCAGAGTTTTAAAAAAACTTTATTTCCAATAAGGAAGAGGCTTTCCATGTTGTTTGTGGATCTGAGAGGCTGTATAGTCCTGTGTGCATTTTCTGTGTCTAACTCTTCACATGTAACAGGCTTGTGCTTGTATTTTACTTCACATGCTATTTTGATGTTTCTTTTTTCCCCCTCCTCATTTTTTTTTTCTTTTCTTTATTTTTATTCTATTCTCTTTTTTTTCTCTTCCCCTTCTGCTCTCTGGATGCAGCCAAACGCAAAGCTTGGAAACTAAACCGTGTTGGTAGCCTGCGAAATATATACAGCAGCAGCAGCACCAACACTGAAGGTAACAAAACAACACGTTTTAGATGAACACCTCCTCTCTACCCCTTTTTTAACCTGCTTTTCTGAAAATTGTCTTCGTTCCATCTCTCCCTTACCAAATGCAGGAATGGAAATCAAATTTGCCCAAAGCATGCGTGCTTTCATCTTGTGTTTGCCGAGTCATTCCAGTGGTCTTTTCATCTTTTTGTTTGTGCATTTTATTTTACCATTCATGTTCCTTTCAGCTTACTTAAATTTTGACCTTTCCCTCTAGTCGTGGAGTGGTGATGTTTAAATTACTTCAAGAACCCATTTTCTTCTTTTATTTATTTAATTTTTTATATTCCCTTTATACATGTGGGCACTCAATGTAATATTTCCCAAGTTATTACAGTTTTTAAAAGTGTTAGTATCAGGTGTAATGATCTGTAGCCAAATACAATAGTGTGCCGTGACATTTAAGTAACAGTCTTAATTTGTTTTGTGAAAGCGTTCTCCATAATGCTCTTTGCAGCTCTAATCCAAAGGCGAGACAGTGCCGGGTCATTTGCATGTGCTACTCTTGCTTGTAAATTCTGTATATTGTTGTATTTCTAAAGGTCATCTGGTGCCAAAGTTCACAAATTGACTTACATTGCTTTTTTTTCACCGAAGACAGCCGTCATGGCTTTTGTATAATAGCACATTGAATTTTTTTTCCCCTCCACCTTCATTTGAACAACACAATTATAAACTTCCTTCTTTTTTTATTATTACAAATGTCAAAGGTCAGAATTACTTGGAAGCCAGGAGAGGAGAAAAAAACGCTGCCACCATCTCCAGCGGCATGTAAGAGGGATAGTGTAAGAAATATGGAATGCAAAATAGGTCACAACTCAGTAATCTCAATATAATGGGGGGGGGATTTTTTTCACTTAAGTGCGAACCAAATGGGTCAAGTAATCGCAAGCGCATGCCCTAACACTAATTGACTTATTTTGGAATGATTATAACTGTAATATTTTTCTTAATGTCACTGTTTTCTGGGCTGTTGATTTTAGTGATTGCCAAGCAGTGGCATTAAATCTCTTGTAAATTTTAAATTGCATGCTATTTCTGTAAACAAGTCCCTCTGTTCACATCCTGATCATTAACCTTTGGTGATTTATATCACCGTCCTTTTTTGCACAATTACTGCTGTATTGCTGTTGGATGCCATGCTCTCACTGCCAAATAAAGTATATGTGGGAAACAAAGTGTAATTTTCCTGCAGCTTGTTAAGGAGGCTTTTTTAATTATAATTTTGTTTTATTTCCCATTGTAAATGTAAAAATATTACCTTTCAGAGCAACAGTTGCAAAATTTTGCCTATTTTGATATCTTTTCAAGTACAAAATATGAAATGGGAGAAAGTGATTATTGGGCATAAATGTTTTCTTATTCCATTTAATAGGAAACTAAGTAGATACATTTAATAATATTTAATTTTGTATGTACGTGCTGGTTTTTATCTTTTCTGTTGATCAGTGCACAGACATGTTTGTTACAGGTATGCTCATGGAGGAGCTGGTGATTTTATACCTACTTGCTATTAAATTGTAGCAGTGAAACAAGTGTAAAGAATTCCCTTGTATCTTACAGATGAAAATCTCAGGGTTTAGAGCCTGTCTAGATTAAAAAATCCCTTACTTCATTCCTCAAACTAGCTATCAAAGGCACACTGAATAAGCTTCTGGGAACGTGTTCCTGATAACTATATGGTCCAAAGAGTTTTGAGAGATGTCATCAAACGAAATTCTGAAATTAAACAAGTACATCTTTTTTTGGAAGTATAGTCCCTGCTAAAAACTGAAGACCCACTGTTCTCCATAGTTTTGCATCTCTGAGCTTGTATGTTTAACCTCAGTGTGATAGCGGGAGCTGTGAGACTGGCAAATGTAGAGTTAATGAGCAGTGTAAGTATTAAAAGCCACATGTTTAGATAATTATGCCTTCAAAAAAGAAAATGTTGATAGGAAATGACAGTCAGGAATAACAAATCTGCTTTAGTCTTTAGCACATGCTTGCTCAATTGCACTTACACATTTTTACAGAACAAAAATATTCTCATCATGTACAACTCTCATTTTTAAAAGCTTGATCTAGAAAGCAGTTTCTCAGCTAGTTTTTAATTCCAATCCTATTATTTAGGGATTCTGTACGCTTCCATGTAGCAAAATCTCCAATTAAGATGGGGAAAGCAAAGGTCTGCGCACTGCAAGTCAGATGCTGTGAAGGTTTCATCGATGCTTAACAGCAGCGAGTGTCTGCGTGGTCCTTGGTGTGGTGGGTCGGTCACTCGTGCCTGGTGCTTGCACAAGGTCACGCCGTGCAAAGCTGAGAGTCCTCCCTGAATGTGGCTCCTCACAGCTATTTGATGCCAAAACCATTGCATTTCTGTCGTGTCTGTCCTGGCCAGATTTTCACAAAGGTGACTGTCTGGGTGTAGGATTCACAGCTGGATGACTCTAACTTCTGAGGGCAGAAAGAAGCAGGCATTGTACCGCTACGTCCTTTGCTGTTCCTTCATCACTTTTGTACTGATGTTATTTAGAAAGGTTATTTCTTAAATTAAAGAAAGTAAAATTTCTTGTGATTGTAGCTCGTTTTCAGATTTTCTTTTTTTTTTTTTCTGATAGGGAGTCACTGACAAATGAAAAAGTCGCACCTGCTCCTTATTGCAGGCAGCCAGGATTTAAGCAATCTTTTGATTTTCTAGGGGGAAAGCATGTAATAGTATGTCGCACTTAAAACAGACCCTGCTCGATTTCACTCTTCTGAAGCTGGAGTCTGTTGTACCTGCTCTCTGAGCAGTATTGTTAAAACATCGAATTATTTTTCCCGGAGCAACATATTTTGCACTACTGTGTAAAGAAGCAGCTTTATGAAATGTAACAACTGTGCTCTGTGTGCTATGGATAAACATTCAAAAAGATACTAAATCCTCATTTTTCCACTCTTCATGGTTACATGTGACCTGTTAAGCTGTGTTGCATCGGAGTTGCCAGGATCTCATGGAAAACTTGTCTTCTGCATATTCATTAACTCCCAAACTACCTTTTGTTGAAAAGGTCGCGATGCTGTTGCTGCCATGAAGCTGGGCCTATGCAGAAAGTTAGCTTTGGCTCAACCATAGCAGATGTAGGGGGAGGCTGTTTATTCAGAACACCAAAGATAAGCTCTACCCAATCGACAGTTTAAAAAGTAAGCTGTGGGCTTGAAATGTATTGGGGAACACCTGGTGCAAGTACAGACGTAGGTACCCTATGAACTGAATTTAAAAATAACTTCATGGATTTCTTCAAACCGCGTTGTCTTAAAGCAAGTACATATGGTGGGGGGGCTGAGTGCCTTGAGCTAGAAACAAGCCTTTCATCATCAGTTTGTCATTCACAGGTAGTGATATAAAACAGTACCACTGAAAAATTCTTCCAGTGGAGTGCAACCTTTACCAAGAGCTGTGGGCAACTGATAGCAGAGCTATATTGTCCTGGTAGGGTTGATTTTCAAAACTAATTAGATTTAGACACTGGGTTTGGAAAGGGGAGAGAAGTATTAGCGTAGTCATGCCCAGTGGGACATGGCACAAATATTTCCTTAATTGATGCTGCTAATAAACATGCTTGTCTTCCAAGTTAGAGGGCTAATTTACACCAAGTAGCAAAATGTAACAGTAGTTATCCTTATATAGTACATAAATAACATGCACCTTTGTCGTAAACAAATTGTATATTGTAAACATCCAGTGTTGATTGCTAGGGCACCTCAGCAGTTTTTCATTAGCATCCTGTTGAAAAGATTGAGGGTTATTAAGGAAGGATGCTTGAGTGGAAGTGGTTTTTGAGAGATAAAGGGGGATGTGATAAAAAGGGAGTTTAAATAGGTCTCAGTGTTACTTCAGGCAGGCTTGAATAGGTTTGAAGCTGTAACCTCAACTCTAGAAGATGCTTTACATGTGTTTGAAATATGCCATTGAATCTCTTGGTTCTACACCTGCTGTTTCTGGAAAGTATATCCTGTGCCGGTGGCATCGTCCACCAGACGTGCACGGTCAGTTGCTATTAATTTACCAAGGTAGCATTAGCACCAGGATCCTCTGATGGCAGCGACGTTGTGCAAAGATGCAAATGCACGATGTAGCATCTAAGGTAAGAGGCTGGTTGTAAACCCCTGACTTGGAAGTCAGAAATCTGAAATAAATAAAAAAAAAATCTGGTTCTGTACAAATATCCATGTGGGCCTATGAAAAATGCCTTTATCTTGGTAAGACTTCATTTTATACCCTTTGAAAAGTAACAATACTGTTTTTTATTAAAGCAAACATTAGGGATGGGTGTGATTTCTGATTGTAGAGTGCCTGGCAGAAAGGGGGCCTTATCTTCCACTGATGTGAAGCTGTGCTTGTTTGTGGTTATCCACCACTGGTGCAAGGTGTCAGTTGCTATTTATGCAGCTCTTAATATTGAGGATAAAAGATCTGAGAAGTGGAAACTGCAAACAAAATTATATAAGCACATTGTTTAGAGCAGCTCTTACTGGGATACCAAGATGTGTGTTTTCCCTACATTTTAGTGGACTTAATTGAGCTCTCTGGAACAAGTTATAGACTAATTGTATCCTGTAGTTATTTTCAGTGTAGTTTGCTAAATCTGATCTCTGTTACATACAATGAACACTGGCATCGGTGTGGGAATGTAGTGAGCCGCGCCTGTTTGTTTTCCCTTGCACAGCACTTGTAAGGAATTGTGCATCGTTCTCCATATGTGGGTGGGCTGTAGCAATGTGTGTTGTTTGGCAGGGGAAAATATACGTGAAATTATGTTGAATTAAATAAACCTACTATGAAAAGATAATGGTGAAATCAGTATGTGCAGCATCAACCGTGGTACCATGTAGTTCCTTGAAAGTGGTGGTGCTAATGGCTTCCATGCCACTATATGCAATGCGGTGTAGTTTTCCTAAAACTTGCTGGTTGCACATCCACTGCTCCTCTAGTAAAATCCAAAAAAATCTCACGTGTTAGGTTCTGTATCACCAGAGTCTTACAGTTTGGCCTTATTTCCCATTTTAGCCAACCCTTCCTACTTATACCAAAAAAAAGAAAAAAGAAAAAAAAATAAAGGAAAAATGAAAGGAAAAGAAAAACCCACACCATTTTAGACATCTCATGTTGATAATAACTTCCAAATGTAAATCAGTTGCAGCTGTTTCTTAGTACTTTAACCCTTTGTCTGCTGGGCTTCCAGGAAATAATTGATGACTGATTGGCCCATTAACCTTTTAAAAAAAGTTTGACAGCCTGGACTTGTGTAATGAGGAGGGATTCTTAGTGAAATCAGTTTGATGGCTGAGTTGCTTGCCCCTGAGGATGAAAAATTAGCCCCATGGGACCTCGTCTGCATAGAAACTGGACACAATTAGTGTAATATCCGGTGTTATTAATGTAGTTTGGAGTAATTGGGCAGGTTGATTTCGACAGGTTGATGGTGCTAAAATACTATTATAGTGGACCTTTCTATGAATAACTGTTAAACATGGAAAACTGTTTAATAAAATTTTGTGATTGGGCTCATAGGGATTTAAATAACACAACCCATAATTTTACCAAAGAGTTAAGCTGAGCAATTTCACCCTGCTGCCTGGATTTTTCTGTTTGTGTTTGCGATGGTTGAGGATCTACATGTTTGCTACCTGTATGGCATGGCTGTCTTACACATTGCTCTGCAGGTGATGTGGTGTTTGCTCTGGTGCTTTGTTTTGCAGTTGTGTTTGCAAAAACAAAACTCCATCACGTTTAAGCAGAAAATGTATTATTGAATGCATCTTCAACTGGTGCTCTTGCTTCTCGTCTGAGCTTTTTAAGGAGTAAGCCTAATAAAATATGCAAACTTGTGCATTCTTAATGTATTGTCAACAACAACCAAGTTGTCAGCTTGCTTCCTGATGACATGAAGATGCCCTCCCAGCCCCGCCTTAGGACATGCTGCAGCCCTCCTAACCCATGGCAGGGTTCCACGGGGACAAACGCACCAACGCGCCGTGCAGACCTGGCAATCCCAAGCCACAGCGGCTGCAAGGCATTTGCAGCTTTTGTCACAGTGTCATCTGGTCACCACAGAAGAGGTCAGAGATTAAACAGGAGAGTTTTTCCTTTGGAAAAAGGATACTATATGTGTAAAGGAACACTGACAGGAAGCAGCTGGCAGTGTTCCCCCAATTTCACTCAAGTCGCCTGGGTGGCAGGGTTCACACACCGCGCAGGATGCCTTCCAGAAGCAGAGGGTAACTTCAGTGCAGTGTTCCTTGCAAACAAAGCCTGCAGGGGAGGGGCACTGTTGTGAGCGAGGACAGTATTTCAAACTTGCTTTTAAAGGGCAGACTGGCTGGATTGCACAATTTATTTCTCATAATAAATTCCTAAGTACGCAATCAGGATTATTGGCAAATACAAGATGGCAGAGTTCAATCATGCCAAGTCTTGGCTTTGTGCACTTCTTTCAGGTCCTGGAATTGTGGTGCTGGGAAGTCATGTAGTTCGTAGATGCTGAAATTTTGGGCTGGACTGTGACAGGATTCTGTCTCTGCAGAGAGTCTCTCTAAATATATAGCACATATATTTCTTGATCGTTATGTATGAGAAGCTAGCTCAGTCCTGCGTGCTTTTGAGGAGTCCCCTCTCCCGCTGCACCCTTGTTTCTTTGCATCCATCAGGCCGTCCTCCCTGCTTAAAAAGGAGGCATGGGGAATTCATTTTCCCTGTGGTGACAAAATGACCCCAAAGCCACACGCCACCCCGTGTGATAGCTTTGTCTTCCAGCTCCCACCAAGTAGAGGAGAGATGAGGGAGAAGGGCACAATGCCCTTCTCCTGAATGAGTCTCCTGAACTGGACTCTGCCAGAAGCTGCTTCATGTGAGGTTCAGTTTTCCATGTTTCCTTACTCTGCCTGTGTTCCCGGGCTTTCTCAGGATCCTCTTCCCTCCAACAAGGCTTAATGGAGGTGCTTCAGTTTTTATTCTGCAGAACTGCGTCATCTTGCTGATGACAGTGCACAGGACTGAAAGCAATTTTAGTCTCTCTGTTGGACTTGCATCATCTTCATAAACTCTTGAAGCTCCATTTGATAAATGTGACTTTTTTGTGATTTAATCAGCATTTTGCTTAGTGATCCTGCCTGCTTTTTACACAGTATTGCTAAAACAAATGTAGTTATACTTGCACAGTTGCATTTCTCTCCTCTTTCTATTTCCACTTATTCTACGCATTTATTTTTTTTTAGTGTAATTGCTACTTCAGGTGTTCTCATGCACCTGGAAATAACCTTCAACTCTGTGTTCTCAAGGTGCAAAGTAACCTACTCAATTTTTTGAGAGTTCATTAAAGCAGCATAAGCAATGGCCTTGCTAGCATGGAGCTTATCAAGAAAAAACAGTTGTCCCATAGGTTGAGAAAATGACTTCCAGCGAGCAGCAGTACTGTCTTTAAAGCTAGTGCTAGATTGGTCACTTTAAATGCTTATGGATTACAAGGTAATGCAGAAGTTTCATGGCTCTGAATACGTAATAAGTCATTAGTAGACAAGTGAATGTAAATGCTCTTTCTAAAGCCCATTATGTCTGATGTTCACCAGAACTTTGTGCTCTATTATTATGTTCCTTTCATGCTTCATGCCTGCCATTCCCAATTTCACTATCTCTGTTTCAGCTTCTTTGATTTTTTTTTAATTTGACTTTGCTGTCCCATGTGTAGTTAGTGTGTGTACTTTTGTTGATGTTTTCATATGCTGCAGTGGTTCGGCCTGAATACTTGTCCTTATGCTCTAGTGGCCATAAGGGTTTTTCATTGACCCTTTCTGCTAGCTTCTCAGGTCATTTTCTCATCTTCCATGTAAATTGTGAATGTTGAATAAATTGAACTGATTTTAATCCTGTATAATCCAGTGTATTTGTGCTGTAGACCAGAAATGCACATATCTTTTTTAAATATATCTGTGCATGTACATGTGTGGTTGAAGGAAAATTTGACAAACTTTGTGTTGTCATCTCTTTATACTCCTTTCATCTTTTTAAGTTATTTTGTGACACATGTAGCACTTGGCACCTCAGGTTAAATTCTAAATAATGTTTATTAGCCACTTTGTGTTAGAGAAATAGACTCAACACTAAAACATACACAGGAATTGAATATTTATAAAAAAAAATCTTGATCTATGTAGCATCTAGAGAGAGAGATTTTGGATCTGCAAGTTTTTTTGTGATGCATTGTGCAACTTCAGGTTAGTTGGATATACTTAGCCTTGAATCTTAGGCGTTCACACCAGCAATTCCTTGTTACATTGCAGAAATGCTCATCAAACAGGATTGCTTAGGCCTATCTATCGAGATCCTTAAACTTTTCTTCCTATTACATGTTTTTTTCAGAACAAGAAGAAAACTTCGAGTTTATCATTGTCTCTCTCACTGGCCAGACTTGGCACTTTGAAGCTACCACATACGAAGAAAGAGATGCATGGGTACAAGCCATAGAGAGTCAGATCTTGGCCAGTTTACAGTCATGCGAGAGCAGCAAGAACAAGGTATGGTACATAAAGTAATACTGAAAGTAAGTTATGGTGGTTGATGATTAAAAGGCAAGCAAAATCAAGAACTCAAGAACCCTGAATTTTAAAACTTGCCCTCCTAGAGACATGCTGTGCTAGGCACATGGCACAGTCATGTTAGAGCTGCATACATTTCTCAGATATTTAAAGATAACTGGTACTGTACGTTGTTTTGCAGTTTATTTTTTAGAGCAGTTGAGTAAATAGAGCTACTAGATTATATTTGTGTCTTCTGGATTGCTCTTAAAATTTGACTGAAACTTGGAGCAAAGGCTTGGACTCTCCCTACTGAGAAGTTATATCGTGGATTCACTACTGCAGACTCAGGTTTGGGAAGGGCTGCAGAAAGTTCTTTAAGAAGAGCCTGTCTTGGAGGAGAGTGGAGGCAGACCCAAAACCCAGCTTATTTATTTGCCAAATCTCAATTAACAATTATTTTGCTCTTGCACGGCAAAGTTTAGTTAAGCATTCTGGTTGGCCTAGCCATAAATGTGCAGCGGTGTTCAGGCACCGGGCTCCGCAGTGATAAAGTGATACAAATCACAGAAATCAAAGATAAGCTATTGCCTTTTCCTAAAAGGAACTGTCTTTTTAATTTGCAATGCTTTCACATTACGACAGAAGTAATTTGTTCTTTCCTATTAAAATACACATTTAAAATCTGAGAATACTTGATCCGTTGCTCATTGTTGGAGGGGCAGGAGAACCTGTGATTCCTGAGTCTTTGTGACTGCAAACAGTTCACAACTAGAGAGCAAGGTGTTGAGTGGTAAGGGAGGGAGAGAAATGGGGAGTAATTGTACAGACCTGTAGACCCCTTAACCTTATCCATCTAAGAGATGTCTTTAATGATTTCATATTGCAAGAAGGAGACTCAAATTTTGAAATGAATGCCTGCTTTCATTACCCCAACCTACCAGAATGGATCAGACACCAGTAATTATCCTCACTGTAACATAATTTACTTCCTATTTGGTTAAAAAAAAAAATGTTTATTTCTAATATATATTTCTGAGAGGTAGGAAAATTGCTACCTATTTGGTTTTGTGCCTGACTTTCATGGATTTACACATTTTAATGTGTATGTTAAGGGAGCACAACAGAGGAAATTAGTATACTCACACCGATGTTAAAAGAGCCCTAATAGAAAAGAGGGCAAAGAGTGGATGTTAACATTTACGATGTGATACCTACAGAGAAGATTGTCCTTTGTATATATTAAATATTCTCTTGAAAAGGAGAATCCATTGATAAGATTTTGCTTGTTCAGAGAGCTTTTTTGGTTATATATTCATCCTGCTACAATGCTCCAAGAGATTTTTCTGTAATGTATTTCCAAGGTCTCAAAACATGTCAGAAGAACTAACCAGAATACCATAAGCATGGCTAATCGGACAGGTTTAGTAAGCCTCCCATTGACAGATTGGGAGGACATATCTGGACATGCCCATACTTAAGACCTGGTCCTGCTGATCCTGCTTAAATTATTTCAAAAAAGATTTGACTTTTATTTGGAAATTCATTTCAGATAACCCATAATTTGGTGCAGCTAACTATTTTCTTCTTAGAAAACCCGCAAGAAGGTTTAGTTGGATAGAGCTGAACTACTGGTACATGGTGACAAACACCTCGGGGTCATCAGCTGGTCATCATGGAGAGAATCTAAATGGGAGCCATCTGATTAAATCTGACCTTTTGACAATAAAAGGGATTCGGTTTCTTTTGCAAGCCATCCCTTAGTCTTCATTAGCAAAAGCAAAAACATCAATATAAGAAATTGATTTGATACAATAATATTCTTATCTAATTTATCTGAAGAAGTAAACTTATGCTGTGAGTACCTTTCTTGTGAATAGCAGGGCTCATTCTGAAGCTCAGTTTTCCTCTGCACAGACTCCCCACCAGTTAGAATCCAGGCAAGAGTCCCCAGAGTGCTGGGAGTTCCTGTGCAGGGTGGGGACAGCTCTGGGAGAAATCCCAAACTGACTGAATTAGGGGAGGAAAGAGGGAATTTCTGCTTGGCAGGCCTGGTCTTGCGGTACTTGGAGACCCAATTGAGGTTGCTATTTCTTAGGAGGCAATCCAAAAGCTTCAGGATCTTTCATCTTATTTGTTCAAACTTGGTTTAAGCTTTGTTTTGTTGCCTTTGCTGACAATTTTTATCTAACCCTTTTTATTGGGCTCTTGTTTGTTGCATACGCGTTTCTTCAAATCTACGCAGTCCCGTATGACGAGTCAGAATGAGGCCATGGCCCTTCAGTCAATAAGGAACATCAGAGGCAATTCCCACTGCGTGGACTGTGAAGCACAGAGTAAGTACAGCCACTGCTGAAGGCAGCACAGGGTGCTTTCTTTCAGAAAGATGACCATCTCTTTGGCTGAGACTTGGGTGTACACCCACCGCGGGCTTTGTCTTTTTTAGTATTATATTCCATATGTTGTTTGCACATTTCTTCTTCATTATGGAGTTTGCTTAATCAGACTTAATTTATGTTAATTTATACTTAACATATGCCATGTCAGATGAGTCCTACTTTTTTCCCCCTTGTTGTTGTACTTGTCTCTTCAAATGTGAACATTTTTTCACTTTCCTTTGAAAAAAGGGATAAAGGACTTTGCTCTTTGACATCAGTTACTTCCATTTTCTTCCTACTTTGGGTGGAGAGGGCATATATACTGTGGTAATATTTTCAGAGAGGTAAAGCTTAATTTGTGGGTTTTTGTTGTTGTTGTTTTTGTGTTTTTGTTTTTTTTTGAGGGGGGGGGGGGGGGGGGTTTACTTGTCAGAAGAAACCAAAGTCATTGCTCGTTATGTCTGGATACTAGAAAACTGATTTGGGAATTTTTTCCCCTTTATGTTTCTTTCCCTTTTTTATTTTTAAACATATACCTAATGTTCAGAAAAGTGTTCTCAAGAATACTTTGAGCTGCTCTTCACCTCACTAACCCCAGCTGAGGTCATTATTCTGTTGCTCTTTAGTTCCAGAGGTTTGTAACAAAGCCATAAAAAGGAAGTACTCTTGCTCTAAAGCAATTAGCTGTAGAAGCTGAAGGATTGAGAACTTGTGCATTTTTATTTCTTTGATGTTTGAAAGTAAGAACTTGTCTTGTGATTTTACATGTGCTTAAAATGGAAAAATATTCATTTATTTTTCTTTGGATACTTTTTTTAAAGACTTACTGTTTAGGATTCTGACTATTTGTCTAAGCCATTTAAACTTCCCAGCTAAATTTAAAATGAACATTCATACAAAAGTGTGCTTTTGCATGATTAATTTGCTGTCTGCAGTTAACAATACAGCTGATTCAGTCATCCACCAAGCAAGCCTGCCTCATCCTGAAAAGGTTTGAAGAGAAGGTGGTTAGCACATTAACAGGCATTTAATATGAAAAGTTTTTTTCCAGTCCATGCCATCAAAATGTTCTTCACACTCAGATTGATTTTAATTGATTCTTTTGACATTTGTCAGATACTCATATTCTGTCCATAGGCAATGGATCGAGAACAAAGGCAGGTAGGTGCTCTGTCCTTAGCATGCAGGGATATGAGCCTTAACTGGACTAGGCTTTGAGCACCAGGATTCAGATACTGTCCAAACAGCTTGATGACCTGGTTGGAGGAGATCTCCAGGAGAAATATCATGGACCTTTCACAGACAGAGAGAAAAAAAATATCAACCTTGATGAATTATGGTCCTTACATTCCAGTGGCTAGTAATCCAGAGCGTGGTAAACACGGAAAAATGTTAGTTTGGCTGGTATTTTAACATACGCAGATGAAAGTGGCTCGTATTTATTCATGTTCTTTCATATTAACCTGGTAGTCGTTCAGAATTATTCCAAGGCTTTAGTATAGTTGAAGTAATACACATGTAAGATGCAGTGCTGTATATGAGAAGGATGGGGTCTTCAAGTGACCTAGGACATACCTTTAGCTTCTCTGAAGTCTTCTCCAGTCTGTCTGTACAGGTATGGGTGGCATTTTCCTAGACCCTGCTAACCCATCACCCACGTGGAGCGTAATTTCTTTATGGCAAACAGGTTCCCACACCCACGCGTGTCCTTTCAATGTGCCCATCATCCCTTTAAGCGCTACCCAGAGTGCACACTATCTCCAAGGTACGTGTTTCTCTCTCTTAGTCTTGTACCCCAGTATTTATGCAGCTCAGCTAGATGTTTAATGAGAACATGATTGTGGAAGAAAAAAAAAAAAATTTTTTTCCTTTTCCTTTCAGCCAAGTTGTTTTTCATCCAGATTGCTTCTTGGGTCAAGCTGGCCACACGTGCATGGTGCCAGCAGAAGGGCTGTGCCAAGAATATGTTGCTGGGAGAGGGCAGGATGGGACTACCCTTTTTGGCAGCTGTCAACGCTTGGTTGTATGGCTTGGGGGTAGGGGGTAATTTTGGAACCTCAGCTGGAACCTCACTGAATTGTTTGTGTTCTCAGAGATTATTTAATCCTTCCTTGTCTCTTCTTGCCATTTGCCCTTCCTAATTTTAAGGCCTCTATTTCCTTTGAAAAACCTGATAGTTCCTAAGCGGTGTATCTTAAAACATAAACATGCACGCACACTGTGTGAACCTCAGCCTGCTGCTTTTTATGCCAGGCTTTGCTTTATTCCCTTCACTCCCTTTCTCTCTTGCCTGGGCAAGCCCTTACCCCGGAGCATTTTGCATCACAAACACCAGGGCCCTTGTGGAAGGCTTGCATAGTTTGCATCTTCACAAAGCCAGATGTTTGGGAGCAAAGGAATATGAGATGTTGCTGTCCCTCACTTCCATTCAAGGGCCATCAATCTTCCACTTCAGAAGTCTCATTCTTCCTCTTTCTAGAACGCTTTGGCTTTTTAGCACTTCATTACAGCACTTTGTTTCACTGGGGAATTTCTGCTTTGTTGTATGTTAACCAGCAGCAGTAGTACCAGGAGCCCTTGAGTGCTTCAGCCATCTGCCCCTTTAGCAGTCTCAGACTGCTAACTCCTTATTAACTTTCCCATCTCGGGACAACTGAGGTGACACTGAGGCAAGAAGGTCTTCAGGTACTGAACAAGGAGGCCTTCTTACAGCCCAAGTGGACTTCATGCTAGTTTCACAAGGAGACAAACCTTCCATTTTCCCAGAGGCCATGCAAGCCGCGAGAGGCCCAGTTCCATGTGGAGAAGGCACTGAAGATGATCAAATCGCTTAGTCAAACAAAGCTAAATTTCTGCCTCCAGATGCTTTTTGCTCTTCCAGTTGTAATGCTTAAAAAGCATATCAGAGGAGAAATATTTCACTCTTGTAAGGTACCTGGAGAGCATGGAGTATTAGATCTTTTCTGTTGTAGTAAAAAAAACAAGGAGGCTCTCATTACGAGTTTCCCAGTCCAACAGAGTTTAGTGTCTAGACGCTACCATGGTGTATTTTGGATTTGAGAGCCAAACACTGACATAATAACTTCAGTGTCATTGTCAAGCCTATCAAACCCATTGCAAGATTCAATTTTTTATAGGTAGAATAGAAGAAAATTCTCAAGGAAATTACGATACAAATTTTTCCCTGTCTTACTACAACCCTGTAAGATGCCTTCACCAGCTGCTGCTGCTCCTTAGTTTCCTTGCTCTTCTGTTCCTCTCTTTAGAGATTTCCTTAGTTTCCTTGCTCTTCTGTTCCTCTCTTTAGAGATTTCCTCTGTTCAGCCCAGCACTATCTTTGCCACACTGAATCCGGATGAGTTTAGCATGTACAAGTCTTTCATCAGAAACCCCATGTCCAAATGGATGAAGGAAATGCTGTGAAGAGGTTATTCTCCTAAAATAGCTGTGTCAAGAGCTTTGGCCTTCACATGACCAATTTGATTGAGGTGCAAGTCAAAGTGGGGAGGAAGTTTGTTAGAGGAGAAAATTGAACATCTTTAAGAAAATGGACAGCTGAAAATTTAAATCTGGGAATATTCAGTGGTTTAAAAATGCTCGTATTTTGATTGACAAATTATAAGTAATAAAAAGGGAAACTAGCTTTATAGTACCTCTAGCTGCACAGAATGGGCTTTTTCCTTCTACCATCAAATTTGGGTGTTAACATACTGAAGAAGTGCCTGCAATGTGCTTTTAAGTACTCGAATTCAAAATTACTGTTAGTATCAGCAAGAAAAGTAAGCTAATTCTTTTATCTTCCTCTTAAAATTGTTTACAGCTTAAAATTTCCAAGAATGAGATTAAAAATTTTAAAAAATCTGGTTTATGAGATCAAGAATACCAGTTTACAATAGCTCACCATATTAATTGGTCAGCAGTGACTTGTCATCTAGCATATATCCTTTTGAGAACAATTTTTCATGTGCACCCAAACTGAAACAGATGTCATCAGTGACATCATGTCATTTTTTCTCCAGAAACCAAAGACTGATGCTGCTTGTCCAAGCTCCTTATTGGAGCCCTGTCATGCTTCGCATTATCCAGTTGTGACCAAAATCAACAAGTCTGTTTTTTCACTAAATGTCTATAATGAATTCAACACTTTCCTTTTCTAGTTTGCCAACTTCTTACTCAATAGCGTGTTGTCAGATTGTTGAAATTTAAAATACTATCCTGACAAAATTTCTTAGTTAACTTCGTAACTTCTTGGTTCGTTGGACTAATTCAATCTTACTAGCACTGTTATTTGGAAGTAGACAAATATTTTAGAAATGTATTTAGTACAAGATACAGTACATGTACTTCAGATACATAGATGTATTTCTGGAGGGTGTGGGGATCAGGTCCTTAGCATCAGTTCTGTTGGAATAATTATAAAAATATTAATCAGTAATTGTTCTCTTGCTTCATTCTGAGTTAGTACTTCTTTGAACTCATTACACTTTTTATGTCTGTGAAGATAACCCTACCCCTTGCAGGTTAGGGGCAGAGATTTCATTCCAAGTCACAGTTTGTAAAGTTTAAATGCATATCTGCTCTGTTTAAGCTTTTACAGACAAATTGGTGTTTCAGGGGTTTTAGTGTATTTCAAATACACTACTTGAGTTCCCCCGCTGGCAAGACACCAAAAGTAACTCATGGAGGTGACCTGGAGAAATATGCAAGAAAGGAGTGTTTCATGCTCGTCTTACTAAGGGCTTGTAAAGCATGGCAGGTGTTTTGTCTTCTGCAGTTTAGGAGATCTGAAACAGCTGCTGTCTGTTTCTAGAGTAAGACTTAGTATAGCTGAAACTTTTTAAACAAATGATCTGTTTTTCTGCTTAAGTGAAATAAGATGGGAAGTTTTCTTGTTCATTTTTATTATTATTATTTCTAAGGACTGACAGAAAAATGTCAGTCAGTCTTTTCAATGAAATGTTGAATTTTGCCATTAGAAGTATCTGCTTTCCTTTAATATTTTTGACCAAAAGTGACATGGCAAATAACTAGGAAATATTTTCTTTCTACTTATTTTGGCTGCCAAAAATAACTTTTTCAATTTTGGGTTACACAAAATAGAAATGAGTCCTTTGATGATATCTGCAAGAACGGAAAGAAATAATTTTCCAGACAGCTCTAAATATTGTTTAGATTTGAATAAAAATTGCCTGCCCTCTCAATTAATCATGATTTTCCTGCTTGGCGTTTGTGATAGCCTACTTGGTCTTTGGGAGGCCTAGGGTAAGGAGAGAAGAAAAGATATGACAGCAGGTGGGAAAAAAGCCACCAAAAATTCCTCCCATAAGTCTTTCATTGCATTTGTTGAAATGAATGTTTGTTGAAGAGGGATATTCATACAAATCTAGATTTAAATAACACAGGACAGTGACAAAAAGTGAACCATCTTGGGAAATGACTTTGAATTTCCCGGCTTTTGTCAGGTTTGTCACTGCCTTATCATTTGTGGGGTTATTTTTTTGTCTGTGGAATCCTTCTGGCTAGTACACTAAAACTGGCACTGTTCAAAGTATCACATTTTCATCTTAGTACTTATCTCCCTGATCTTAGAGATGAAAACATACCCCATAGTGTGTTAGATGTAAAAGCCATATGTAGGTGATGATATAGATGGTTATTAAGGGAGTTGATATAGTTAGCAACAGCGACATTGTATCTACTCTTTTTTTTTTCTTTTTCTCTTGTAATTGGCTACGAGTGGCTCTAGATTCCCAAGGAGGGACTTTTTCTACTACTTCTTCATAAGCTGCCTGCTACTCAGTTTATATTTTCCTTGTTTCTTATTTTCTTTCTAATTCACCTTTTCCTTTTGACTGTAGCTGGAACAATGCATCTTTTGTGACACACACACACCCTTAGGGTTTCTCAAAATGTCTGGTGTCTTAAGAAGGCAAAATTGACCCTTCTGCCAGACCTCCTCACTGTGCTTGTGAACAGAACACCTCTTTTTTTTCCCCATTGTTTTTGGAGGCAAAATCTTTTTCCACAAACATTAACTAGAAGGTTTTGTTAGGTGTTTTGTTGTTCTAATGGCTTTTTTCCCTTTTCCTGTAGACCCTGACTGGGCCAGCTTGAATCTGGGAGCCCTCATATGCATTGAATGCTCAGGTATACACCGAAACCTTGGTACACACCTCTCCCGGGTCCGCTCTCTTGACCTGGACGACTGGCCTATAGAGCTTATCAAGGTGATGTCTTCTATCGGGAACGAGTTGGCAAACAGCGTCTGGGAGGAGAACAGCCAAGGCCATATGAAACCTTCGTCAGAGTCCACAAGGTATGCTTTCTCACTCCATCTGACAGTGACATGCACTGTCAGGTAGCATGTGATACTTACTACACATGGCAAAGACTGTAAACTATAAGGCTGAGCACATAATTCCTCATTTTGGCATTTCAGTCAGAGGTGGTAGAGCATTACAACATTTTACAACATAGTCTTTTAAAATTCTACCTTCAAGAACCCCTGTAAAAATCAGAAGGTATATATCTTCACTGCATGCCCAGGAAGAATATATGTCAAATGAGGTGTGTGTCAAAAGCAGAGTGACCCTGTTATGTTTTCATGCTCGTGGAGGTTTCCTCAGCAGCTCTATGATTTTTTGTTCAATTGACTGACCGACAAAACAGTGGGAGATTGAAACCTCCCACCTGGTTATATACCTCAATCTAAATTACACTGTAATAAGTTTCTTTGTTTCATTAAACCACAAAGTTCCTGGTTCTAGGACTATCAGTTTATGATTAATAATCTGCCTTCCGTAGACCAAGCTCACCCAGGACACTGCTGTGTAACTTGTCCCTGGCTGTCAGGTCTTTGAGTTTGCATCACAGCTGTCCTGAAGGTCCTGTTCAGTATGGACTTGCTTGCTTTCTTTATGTGAGATATATATGATGGCATAAGTTGGTGAGAGAGTGTATGTTTCCTGTGAGAGCAGTATTTTACCTACCAGTCATAGCTCAGCAAAGTGAAAAGCTTTTCTGTGATACGTTGTCCTACTGAAAACTGAAGGTTTTTTATGCTTAAGTTGTCTGATCACTGTCAAAGGAGGAAGATTTTTTGAAAATACTTACTGGATTTTAGTGGAAGTAGGTGTTAATAGTTCTAAATAACATTTTGTCTTGGGGGAACCAAAGTGACCTCTGGCAGACTGGGTTTCAGCATAGTGGGGTTCACAGAGGTGGAAGACCTTCTGGAGTATCTTGCCCAGCTGGGCCAATCTTTTATGTTATCTTTGGAAGTGTGTTATAATTGTCTTAGTGTGAGCCCCGGGGGGAGGGGGGACAGCCTGCATCTGAGCACTGTTCAGTCCCCAGGTAGAAAATGGAGTGACAAAGGTTTAGCTCCCAGTGTTAGCCTTGTGCATATAAGAGAAATCAAACAGATATAATTGTGGTCTCGTTTTGTTTATGTATATTTCTGGATTCTGCTTTTTCCGGTATCAGATCAATTGAAATTATAATGTGGGAGTATATACCAGGGACACCTCCTACAGTACAGGAGTAGGTTTGTACTGTTGTCTGTAATAAAGTCAACTGTTTCTTATTGCATTATTTCGTTAGCACTGAAAAATGAATTTCTGGTGCCACCTTTGGTTCATCTTCGAGAATGAAGCAAAGTACATTAATCAGGCTACTTGGGTGAATTCCTATGCATATAAATGTGTTCAGGGAGACCTGCACAGAGATTTTGTTAATACATAAACTGTATGTCTGCTGTGTATGTGTATATTATTATACAGCTAATATAATGGTTTCATCAGTTAGGTTGAAATCAACTTCTTGCTGTCTTTCAGTCATTAGTATTACTTTGTGCTTAATCCAGAAATCTTGTATTGTTGCATCTAACAAATATATGTTGCTCCTTACTGTTGAGGTAAACAGAAAGATACCTCAACTCTAAATATTTAAAAAAGAAAAGGCACACACTAAATCTGATTTTTTTTAAAACATGATTTTAGAATTCATATAATAAATTTAGGATGTTGTCATGATAACTCTAAAATACATGTGATGAAGATGAAAAGAGAGCCATCGACTTACATTAATAAACTTGTTTTTTTGTCTGTGTGTGCTTGGAAGTGAGGCTTACATATGTAAAGTCAACTTTTTTCTATCTCATGCTCAGTTTGTTTTAAATCATCTTTGTTTCTATACACCATGTTTGTGGTTGGCTGTTTGTCAGTGACATCATTTTTTTTTTTTTTTTCTTTCTTGGGCTGTAGCATTCTGGGACAAAAGGAATAAAGATTAATTTTATAAATATGCATTACCAGTTATGAGATCAAGTATGATAGAAAAGCTGGTAGAAAAAAATAGAAGTAAGATTATTTGAAATTTTGCCCACAAAGCAATTCTAACCTTGCTTTGCTACCCCCATTTTTTTCTGCTGTTCAGAACAGGATTTAAGTGGTATTTTTCACATGAATATATGAAAATTCTGCCTTTTCAAAGTGTCTGCTTCCTTTTGTGCTTTACTTTGGTCTCCATTAGCCTCATGATTCTTCTGTCCAAGATATGGCAAGTAATAAATCCAAGCATCTCTAGATATAAGTTGTGTATTTAATTTTCTCTCTGCTGTTCTGAGTTTTGCATGAGGAATCCTATCAAAAGCAGCTATGATAGACCTGAAGTGGGGTTAAACAAACAAAAGTGGAGGAGAAGGCAAGAAGTACCTTGGGGTCACTACTAGATGAAGTCCTGTTTCACTTCTTCATTGCTGATGTGGCCGATGTGGCAGAGGGCCCCCAGCCGGGAGGAGCGAGCAGAGGGCCGTGCGGCCACCCAGAGGGACAGGGACAGGCCGCAGAGATGGGCTGGCAGGAGCCTGGGGGAGCCCAGCCAGGAGAGCCAGGAGCAGCCCCAGGCCCCGGGACACGCTGGGGCACCCAGCTGGGAAGCAGCTCTGCAGGAAGGGCCCTGGGGTCCTGGTGGGCACCGCGCTGAGCATGGGCCAGCAGCGTGCCCTGGTCACCAAGGGGGCTGGCGGCACCGGGGCTGCGTTAGGCACAGTGCGGCCGGCAGGCCGAGGGCCTGGCCGAGAGGCTCTGGGCACAGCCTGGAGCCCGGGAGGCTCCCTCTGAGCACCAGGCAGCACTTCTGTGCTGGGCGGGTGCCACAGCCCTGGCACAGGCTGCCCACAGCCTCTGGGGTCTCCTCCTTGGGGAGCTTCAGGAGGCACCAGGACGTGGGGATGGGCACCCTGCTCGGGGTGTCCCTGTTGAAGCGGGGCTGGGGCGGGTGGGCCCAGGGGTCCCTCCCCACCTCAACCAGTCTGGGATCCTGTGTGCATGGAAGTAAGCAAGCAGAAATATAACTGGGGAACTGAGATCTGCAGTTCTGGTGGAGGAGGAACAGAAGGGCACCCAAGGATATTTGGAGATCAGGAAAGAAAGAATCATTCGGCAAAACTTCTCCTGATAGGGAAGAGAGCTAATACTGATGTTGGGAGGCATGTTCGTGAGCAGTGGAGTCAGGCAGAGTTTGAGAGCTGCTGTGTGAGGAGGCAGTAACTCAATGTGCTCCTGCTTTAATGACTTCTCACCAAAGCCCCATCAGACTGGAGAGAGAAGTAATTCCATGTTTTCTTCCAAGTTTCTACTAGACTTGTTCCTATCTCTGTTCCCTTCTGCAGCCCCACTTATTACATGTCCTGTATAGTTGCTTCTCTTTTCAGTTGCACTACATATACTATTTAATCTACCCTCCATAGTTTTCCACATGCTTGCTCAGACATCCAGTTCATGCCTACAAAAGTGTTGGAAATGCAAGAACAGATTCCTTAACCATTCCCCCAACTGATTCAAAGGCCTTAGCACAAAGCCTCAGTAAAAGACCTTGGACAAACACAGTTTTCACGTGCTTCTGTGTAATAAATTGATGATGACGATTGATACACGATAACAAAGCCAAAAGTTGTCAGCATGATGATGGACCCTCTGTTAATAGACATTCGTAGTGGGAATCAGGTAACTGAGGGTTTCACCATTTCATGTTGTGTCTTTCTATTGGAGATGAAGTCATCAATGGAAAACCCCAGGCTTTCAAGGGCAAAGGAGGACTATTGACTGCTCCACAAGTACTCAGTCCATTGGACTGGGAAGCTCAAGGAGCGTTCACATGCTGGGCTAAGAAGAATCTGAAAACCTTGACATATGCATGGCTTCAAAAGCAGTCCCTTCAGCTTGTGAGAAGTTGGCACTGAATCATTGCAGTGTATTTCTGTTGAGCAGAGGGAAGGGTAAAGGAGGGGTTGATGTTTTGCAGGCAGGACTGCCAAACAGCTGACTGTAGGCCACAGCATAAATAAGGAGTCTTACCGACGAAAATGTCACCAATAGTTATAAAAATTGAGCTATGCCAGCCGTGGAGTACAGCTTACATTTTTTTATTTTGTACCCTCAAAAATAAGTTAAACCAATAATCAAACCGCATCGAACATAACCATACTGCTGGCCTTTCTTAGTGCACTCAAATTCACTTAAAACTCTTTCTCTGAGAAAGTCAAGGGAAAGACAAACCTGAAAGCATATTCTGAAGGTCAGAAAGGCTCTCAGATTGGAGTTTCGGAACTCAAAGCCTGAAAGCTTTGTAGCAGAAGTCCTTGCTCCTGTTACTTTCATCAAGGATATTGTCCAGGTACGCTCTCTAATGTTAACTTGAGCCAGATCTTGTAGAGTCTGAGAGACGGTTTATAAAATAATCAGATCTCTAGGTCATTCAGCACCTCTGGATCAAAAGCAACACCTTGGATTGCATTAAACTGGAAACCAGTGCAGATAATGGGAGCACAGGTGCAATAGGATCCCCCAAGGAAGCAGCATAATGCGAAGCAGTAGCGTGAGCCAAAGTTCAGATTGAGGGTGTTCGCATGGTTACAGCGAGGGAACAGGAATTAGCATGAGCTCCTGGTGAGTAAGAAAAGTTGGCGAAGCAGCAGAAAAACCAAGCACAGGAGAATATGTGAATATAGAAGAAAAAGGGGACCAGCTGGCCTCAGAGTGTTGTCTGTGGGCCCCTGATTAGGTCAGCTTTAGAAGGCTGGTAATTGGTTCCAGCAATTACCAGCAGCCCTGAGAACCGCCGCTCAAACTTCGGGAGCCTTGTGACAAATTGAAGGTGACTGCTGGTGAAGGAGTATCGACTTCCCATTTCTAAACAGGGGGATCATTAGTCAAGAAAAGCATCTTTTAATTACTCACAGGAAGAAAAAAAAAGAAAGAAAAAAAAAAGGAAAAAGATCTTTCAGTATGGATCCTGCAACAACTACCATTTTTTCAAGTGTATTCAATATTAAATTTATTGTCTTGGAAGGGAGGGAGGGAGCAGGGAGAGCTTGCCTGCAGTCCCTCCTTCAGTAATGTGGGTTTAATTTGGAGTGAGAAGTCAAATTAGAGTAAATCAATGTAGCAACAATTAACTGGGTCTGGGGATGAGAATCAGGATTTTCCCCTGTAATTGCTATTGATACTATTTAAGCACACTCTTAAAACATTGATTTTGAGTGGTATGACACAGGATTAGTCTGAGCGGCACAGTGAGGCCAGGGCAGAGTTTGCTCAATGGAGGAATGTTGCAGATGTTGTGAAGCCAGCTTCTAGGGATCAGTGCTTTGGGCATCTGCACCGTGTTTTGCCTGGGCCTTTTGCACCAGTACATAGGTTTCCTGCCAGGTATTTAACTTTCTTCTGGACACACCTCATATGCTTTGCTTTCCTGTATCTGTTCTTGCTCGTATTGTTTCTGGTTTGCAGACTTGCTTGGCACCGTTGGGTTCCTAAGCTGATGTTGGCCTTCTCCAAAGGAGACGAGCTGTCACCATCCCTCTCCCACTCCAGGAGGTGATTATTTGCTCCCTGGTCCTCATGCTCTTTCTCTGAGCTCCCAAGGGGTCTGTCTCAGTCCTGTTGAGAAGGCTGTGATATGCCAGCAGCAAGGCTGCCTCCACCAGCTGGAAGCTGCTGGCCAAGAGGACAAGGAAGGGCAGCTTGCTATCCAGAGCCATATCCCAACCATGCTTCTTGTTCTGCTGAAGTGATGCTCAAAATTTGCATTAGTTCTCTGCAAACCACAAAGTTGAAGGGCTCCACCGTTTCAGTATCTTTTTGAGAACGTGCATAAGTAGAAAGAACTTCCAGCTCCATGAAAAATGTATTACAAAAGTGAGGGATGAACAGTTCATAGAAGCTCAGCTGTTAGCTGCTCTTTATGTGAGGCATAGTTTTAAGCTCTGCTGAGGCTTTAAATGGAGCTTGAATATTGTAGTTTACATCATGGTGAATATAGAATGTTTCTGAGCTGAGATTTAGATATTGAACTCTACAGCCTGGTTTTTGTATTCTGGTTGATATAGCTAATTTAGCAAAAACAAATATGCTTGGAAATGTACATTTTTTGCTTTCCTGTGTATGGCAGGGTGGGGGGAAGACTTCAGATGACAACTTTCTGAGTATTAAAAATCAAAGATGCACTTAACCCTTCCATTCTGGAGCTCTCTGTTGTGAAGAGGTGGTCTGGATCGACGATGCAACTTTCCAGTAACTGCAAGTGCCTGCCACAGTGTCCTTGCAATTTTGCTCAGGTGGTTTGTTTGCATAGCAGTTACTTTGTTTATTCTGGTTAACAAAGGTCATAAGAGAACAGAGAGGTTCTTAATGCTGTCTAAAAAGTCGTGAGTTGGGAGCTGGCAGCGCCGGGAATTGACTTTCACCTTAAGATGTAAGATCCAGTTTGATCCCTCGCTCACTAATGAACTGAATTTAATGGTGTCAGAAAAAACATTATGCAGCTCGACTATATTTAGCAGACTTTCACAATTCCAAGCTGAAGCCTGGCTTGCCGTTTCAAGGCTAACGTCCATTACACTGGTGAGCTACTTCTGTGAAAAAAATAAGCCGTGCTTCCTTTTTTCATAAAAATAATTATTCCTTTATTATTTGTACTCGGAGTGCATTTTGATAAAGGGCAAGCACAGGGATACTGCCTTGTTACATCCCTGCATCTTGTCCTGTGCCTTGCAAAGGTACTCCATTTCGGCTCAGGTTGATTTCTCGCTCGTACTGGCCATCAGATTGCTGTTACAGTCTTGTTGGTCTCCGGTTTCTGGCATAAGGACGCACCGCTACAGATGCAGCCCGGGGGAACATTAGTACCTCTCTATCCACGACTGTCAGGTCTGGTTTCGTAGCAGATCTTGGCCTGATGAGGTCAGTGTTTTGTCCCTTTTGAATGCTCCTCCATGCTTGACACCTTGCCCATTTTAGGGGTGGGGGAAGGGTGTTTTAAAAAAAAAAAAAAAAAAAAAAAAAAAAGATTTTATTGTGAAGGGCTGACCAGAACCCATCTGCAGTTGGGTGGCATCTGCTCCCCACATGTCACTTCCCTCATTAACAAGCAATTGAATTAATTAAATGCTACTCAGAACACGCATAACAAGCTACCGGCAGTGTCCAAATTAGCACTGATAATCAAGGATGATTTCCTTTATTATCCTGCTAAGTGGTGTGCAGGCTCTGATCTCCCTGTCTGCCCTCATCTATTTACATACCCCCAGCTTCTGCCTTTAGAAGCTGAGGTTATCTTACCTAGTTAATTTGCCACGATCACCAAGCATGGCGGATTGATATTCCTGCCTCTGCTGAAGCACCCCCCCTTCTCCCCCTTTCCTTCCTCCCCAAGCCTGGTCCTTTGTATCTCAAGCTCACTGATAAATTAAAAGCCACCCCTGTGGTCTCTCAAGTGAGTAATAGAGGCAGAAATTTCATTTTGCAACTGGCTGATTTAATGATCCAAAGGGTAATTAATGGCCTGATTATCTTAATGTTAAATATGTCCGGCAGCAATTACTGTGACCTCCCGCTTGTCAAGGTCCAGGCTATGCTCTTCTTTCAATTAAGTTCTCTGGGGCTTAATGGTATGAATAAACTCCTCTGATTCTATCATTCCGGACTCTGAGATTTAAGCGAGCTAGGGGCTCGTTTGGAGTTTTAATCAGCCCGTCTTCTACTTGAGCGATCAGAGTTAACAATTATAACAAGGACAGTTTAACTTTCTTCCCCCCTCACCCCCCACCCCTTTCTACTTCTTTATATTTTTCTTTTTTTTTTTTTAAGCGCTTGGAGGGAATTTTGTTGGCTGCAGAAACAGCTTTGCTAGGCTAGTCTCTCCCTATATAAATTATCATGTGAATGCTGCTGTTTTTCCATTTGACAGGCTTAATTAATTGGCAGGAGTGCCCAAAAATGACAGTGCCACTAATTGCAACTCAAAGTAAATTTCTGTCATTGTGGCACGCTTGTCAGCGGGCATGCCCCAGTCCTCACCGCGGCCAGAGTTTGTTGACGTTTTCCATTTCAGTTTTCACATCTCGTCAGGGAATGTGATCATATGTGATAGCACTAACGGACCAAGATGTGCCTTTGGGTTTTCCAGGCATGCAGTTTGTGTGCAAGAATGACATTTACTGCCAATAAAGTTTAGACAGCTGTGCTTCTGCCGACCAAACAGCTGCTAGGGGACTTAAGATTTTACTTAAGATATTTCAGCAAGTCCTATTAACTGGGAGACTTTGGGAAGGAGTGGGGAGGGGGAAAAAAAACGCCAACAAACCCTGAGAGTTACAACTCACCCCTGGTCTTCTTCGTGGTTGAACTACACTAAATAGCACATTTCCCGGTGAGCTGGAGTTATATTAGCTCTATTTTAGACAGTAAATATTTCATAAAGATAATGAGGAAAATGTATAAATTATTAGTACAACAGTACTGCATTTTCAAACACATACACATAAATAAAAAGACTGATTCACTACTGCCAGTAAACTAAAACCTTTCCCCGTATTACTGTAGAAATGAACTGATTCTGACATGTTGGATTGCATGCTTTCAGATCAGAGTAATTGTAATTGTTTTAAAATTAAATTTGAAAAAAAAAAATTGTCACTTACCAGTAGCTTCCAGGAAATGCATATAATAACAATAACTAACTGAGCCAAATGAAATGTCAGCTTGGGTGGTGGCTGTTCGTATTTCACCATTTGGAGGCCTCAGAAGCTAAAATGAAATGCTCAAAAGATGAAGGTTAGTGGTACGACGTATTTTATTGTCCTTGTAGCTGCTTGGCAGACCTTGTAATCCAGGATCTGATCCAGTAAAACACTGGTGCCTATATAGCAGCGTGGGAGATGCCTGAATGATTAAAAATAAAAACAACAACAACAAAAAAAAAACAACCCCAGTTGTCCAAGTTAATGAGCAATTTAGATAAAATGCTCCCTAGTTCAATTGCACTTTTCTTATGTGCAAATCTGTCTTTGATAAAAACTCAAACACTTTGTAAACAGAAGCCTAGTTTGCAATTATTATTACAATCATCATTCTCATCATTGTCGGTGAAAGAGAAACCTACAAAAGAGATATTTGTGTCTCTAGTGCATTAGGGCATTCATTAAAAAGCAGAGGTGTAAGAACCACAGTCTGAATAGCATAAGCACTGCTGTTAATACGTTATCTGAATATTTGGTGTATTTCGAGCTGGCACACTCGCTGCCTTCTGCGTTCACACCTCACGTGGATTATATGCATGCTTTGTGGATACAGTGACATAGTGTGTTACATACCTGCCTGGCATGTATTCAACAGAGATTTCCAGTTACGCTGCTTTTCTGGTACGTCCTTTTCATTCCACTTACCAGCTACCTTCTGGATGGTCTGCCCAAGGCTTACTGCTGTTACTTGGAGTTTCTGGAGAAAAGAGCCAAAGAAATTCTCGTTGCTTTTTGTCTTTTTCTCATTTTCTCTGAAGTGTCTCACATGTTAGATTACCCTTACCCCCATTTATTGTTTTTCCTTTTAAAAATATCTTTGAAGAAGTCAGGGGAAAGCAATATGTTACAGCCTTGTTTTGAAACCTGCTAGCTAAGATAGTAAGATCCTTCCTCAAGCCCAGATTTTAGGAGTCTTTTGACAATATAAAAAATGAAGACCTGAATGAAAATAAACAGTTGAGACATAGTCGTTTTAATGTTGTATTGATGAAGAGGCGGTAGCTTCCAAAATGAAAATGTGGTTTCACAAATGGTAAAGATTTAGTCCAGCGAGCATCAAAAATACTTTGTTCTGAAACTCTTGTGAATTAGCCATGGTTTCAGACTGCGATGGACTGATGAAATATGCCTCCTTATTAAAGGCAGATCAGGAGGCTCCAGTGAGGTCCTCAGCCCAAGTGCTAAATACTGTAGAATTGCATTTGCCACAGTTCCCAATAGTTTAAACTGTCCCACGTCGTTTGGTTAGCACAATAGTAGACATGTTTGCATTGACAAAGCATTTGGGAACCTTGGTGACAGTTCATGACTAACCCCACTGACAAAGGCTGTGTGCCAAGAGGGTCCCTGCCCCAACGCGCTGTGCAGGAGTAAAATGGTTCGAAAAATGGGGGTGTGCAAAGAGACTGTTATTTTTATTGCTCGGGCAGTCATCTCGTCATCCCCTAAGTCAAACCAGTGTTTCTTTGTGGATATCTCATCACTGGGGAATTGCAGGATTTACTGGGAGCTGTTTCTCACAGACGAAGGAGCACTTCTGGGGAGAGACCATGAATTTGTTTGCTAGAAAACTGTAGGAGTGGGGTCAGTTTAGTCGAAGATCAGAACAGTGGGCCAGAGGCAGCAGTCAAGCTTTGAATACTGAACCAAAAAAAAAAGGAAGGGAAGGGCCTTCAAAGAGAAAACAAGTAGCTTCTCTTTCATACAGTAGAGAAAAGGAAAAACAGCAATCTGTATTATTTTAGCAGCTTTGTCATTTTTCTTACAATACCTATGACTTTCAATGTTTTTTTTCCTATAATGTCATTCCAAGGAATTGTGGAAAATGCACCTCTTGTTTTTGAAGGTAATTTCCAGTGTTGACAAAAAAATTAGAAATCCACTCAGAATATACCTAGAAGATGTAAAGACCGACAGGTGTGAATGTATTAAGCTTACAAACCAGAGCTTTCTGTTGGAGAAGGATGCCCTGCCTCTAGAAATCCCTGCAGGAGGACAGGTGATAGAGACTGAAACGTTTTACCTTGGAGGTTCAATCAACCCTGAATACTTTTATTCTGCTGAGATTCTTGGCAATTTTTTGGTTCTACTTTTATGTTATGCTCTTTGTTTAATCTATTTGGCTGCCACACTGAAAAGCACCATGTTGAGCTGAAATTCCTTAAAAAATAAGTTGATTAGCTTTGTACTTCAGGAAAGCTTAGGATTTGAGTTCAGGACTGAGTTAGGAGGATTTTTTTCCATTTTATGAACAGTGGTGAGTGAGACAATACGTGGATATATTGGGAAAACTGTATTTGTAAGTCATAAATAGCTGTCAGAAAACATCATTTTGCTCTTAGCAGAACAGAACCAGACTTAGCTGAGAGTGTTTTAAAGGTCTCAAAACTGTTAGGATCTTAGCTGCAGAAATAATTTTCAGTTTAAATATGGATTGATTATATCTGTTTTTGAATCCATTCTCTCCAAAACACCTGACAGAGCTAGAGGGTTTCTCAGATTTGAAGACTCAGAGTTGGACTCTATAATCCCTGTGGGTCCCTTCCAACTCGGGATATTCTGTGATTCTATAGACCGAAGTGTGGGGTTGTATCTGCTTGGCTGCCACGTGCTTGAAGAGGTCAACTCAGAACTTACCAGTAGACAGATAACCATCGCTGTGTAATATTAGAAATTTCATGGACCAATGTTTAACTGTGTTCCTGCAATGGAGAAATGGAAGAGCTAATTGGAATGACAAGGTGAATTTCGAGTGACCAAAATTCGATATATGGTATTAAAAAACAGAGGGGAAATATGGCTGACATCAAACTAATGGCCAAAGGCCAATACCATTTTAAATATGTTGGATCCACTAATGTGGATTAGTCTTTCACCAGAAAATTCACTGATACCTTTCAAAGCAATTAGAAAGGAGAAATGCAGAGGTTCAGTGGCCACAGAAAATTCAGCCATAACAAAGATTGACAAAGGAACCTGTATGGTGGTGAAGTTTGCAATCCTTTGGTGGTTTTAGCCCCCTTTTACATCTAACTGCAGCCGCAAATCATTGCAGACTCGCAAAGGGGCAGGTCCATAAGGAAATGCTGGATGTTAGTCCAGAACCCAGACCAAGATCGTAGTTCACACTTCTGTAGAGTACAAAGAGCAGGTGAGTTTGTTTTCGGCTAGGGTCTTGAAGAGATCTGGAAGCCCAGGGTAGCAGCTGGTGCCTCTTACTGAGGAAGAAGCTCGGCTAGCGTGAGTTACATGCTGAAGGAGGCCACCCCTTCTTCCCTCCCTTCACCAAGAAGTGCATGCTCCTGTCATTTTCCCCCATAGCCACACAAGCATGAGTTCAGTTGTCTCATAGATCTGATGAAGTGCAGTGTAAATTAGTTTAAAAAAAACAACCAACCTCCCTCACCACCACGCCCAAAAAATCCCACCACTAACAGAAGCTATATTAAGCTCATGGGGTCCTGAGTTTCAGGGGCTAGCATTTGCTGTGATAACCACGTATGTTCCTCTATTCTTTGTTCAAAAGCACAGGAGTTGAACTTCACAACAGAACATACGCAGAAGAGTACATTTATATCAGCTATCCTTACTTGAATGCATTTTTATCATCTATTCTGAAATTACACTGCTCAGTGTATGTGTGCATGCACGTAGCTGCTGCTCTGCAATACCCGAGGAATAAATACAGAGAGTTTTGTCCTAAGTACGTCAATGCAAAAGCAATTGAAAATTAAATTTACTCTTTAAAGCATTGGGCAGCCTTACCACACAGATCTTTGCTCTCACTATCTTTAATAATAGCTATCTAATCAATTATATCCAAAAGGAAAATCATTTAACACTGCTGTTGCTATCAGCATTCAGACATTTCTGGGACTGAAGCTTGTAATAAAAATGAAAAAAAAAAAAAAAAAGCATTTGAGGAAAAAAAAATTCCAAATGCCAAACATCAGCTATTATGAGGTCCACAGGGTCAGATCAAAATCTGAGATGTGTTCTGCTTAGGAAAGTACTGTAAGTTGGGCACTTACTGCTGCAGAGCACACAGGTCTCTGTACCAGGAATTCAACAGAGCTGCTTAGCTGGCAAGGAAAATACCCAGCATGTTAAAAAAATATGTGTTTAATTAGAGATTTTAATTTTATTTGAAACTTTTCTGGGTATTTGGTGCTTAATCTCTTCTTTTCATTTCTCCTGTCTTCAGGTCCTGTCTCTCTCTCTCTCTCCCCCTCAGGTCTTACCAAACATGACATTTTTCAGCTAGACATATAGTGGAAGTTGGTTGCTATACCTACTATAAGAACAGTTACTCTAGAGCCAGTTTACTCTGGTTTGTACTGTTGAAGCTTTTTTTAGTTCATACACAACAGTTCATACACAACAGTTCATACACAAGTTCATACACAACAGTTTTCTACTGTTAAAAGAAACCTGTACATATGAACCAATTGTGGTGAAATACATGGGGCAGGTTGTCACTGGCTGGGCTGAGTGTGTGACAAGGTGGTCCCCACATTACTGTATCCTGGTAACGTACTCAGGCAGGTGTTACCAGGAGCGTGCATGTGTTGTCAGAAGTTACTGTTGCATGGGCAAAATCTTAAAGCTTTCAGCAATGGTCACTACCAATGGCTGGAAGTTACGTTAATTCAGCCATCTGCATCGGTTTGGGCCATTTCTGCGTCCGTGGGTTGTTTGGACGGCAGATAGCTTTGTTTGAGCTCGTGGTACAGCGCAGAAACGAGCACGCCGAAAGCCAGCGGTGGCGATGCTGAGCAGTACTTGACAAAAGGCAGTGCCTTGCCGTGATACTGGTGGCTGCGCTGGCCGGTGACACTAGGTACAGAAGCAGCAGCATGCCTTTGCTTTGGTCGTGGCTACAGAACCTGCAGGGCTCCATAACAGTAACTGTGACCAACTTTCTCTCTTTTGTGATTTTTTTCCTTTTTTTTCCTTTGTTTAAGACTAAGCTTTGTTTCTGGCTCTGCAGGAAGCTGGTAGCCTATGGCAAGGGACTGGGGAGATAAGACTTCAGTAAGATAACTAAATGAAAAGGGCAGCAGTGAAAAGATGGTGCTGGCTTTTGACTGGACTGAAACTTGATATACACATCAGCCCAAATGCAGTTTCCCCAGGGTTCTAAAATATCCATTTGAGAGAGGCAATGTGCTTACTGCGGGATTTTAGAGATACGGGTGCTGGAGGGGGAGCAGCAGTGAACCCCTGAAAGAGAGGAGTGACCAGAAGAAATGAGACCACCATAGCTCTCGCTTTGAAGTAATTAAATAGCAGGCTAAAATGTGTTAAGGTTGTCACACAGGTGACAAATTGAAGCCTTTAGAGAATTGGGATTACAGTGAAATGAAATGTCTCACTGTGCCTATTAACTAGATTGTGCAGACAGTGCAAAGTCCTGTAGCTGAAGCATTTTTGTGCAAGTCTGCAGACGTACAGTAGTGAGAAGAAGCCATCTCTGATAATTGGTAACCCTCAAAAGGTACAGATGGGATGTGCTTCAAAAAGTCTTCGTGCTGAACAGATGATTATGTCATGGCCTAGAAATCTCCCAGCTAACTTTTCTTTTTCCCAAAAAGATTTAAATTTTTCTGGTTTCATCTAGGTCAGAATTTCTAAGTTTTGTTGTATTTTCACTTGACTGCAACACCAGCCAAACTTGGAAGCCTGTGGTGTAGGTACAATTAAATCACAGCCTCAATTAACACTTGTAGGAGTCCTCCACAAGTGGAAGGGATAGGACTGTGTCACTGTGTACTAAAACTGAAGGATACCTTCAGCCTTTAGTCTGAGCTATTACCCAGAAGTTGAATTTTTCTTTCTTGACTCAAGAAGCAAATATTTGCAACTCTAATCCTTTGCTAATGGCATGCACATGCTCCTCTCTGAGCCAGATCTGCTTTGGCCACCTGGTGCAACTGCAGCAGCTCACCCCAGTCACAAACAGATACTTGAGATTCTTGGATTGTCCTGTTGCATTAAGGGGAAGAAAAAAAAAGACAGAAAGACGGGGACTTGTGGGTGTGCACATGCTGCATGCACTCTGCAAGCGATCCACATACAGGCAGATAAACCACAACCTCTGGGAAATGCCAGACCTCTGCCTGTGCATGGGATAACTGCATCACAGGTTTACTGCATGCAACCTTTCCTTACTGTTCAAGTCATCAGGTAGTTTGTGAGACCAGAAGGGTGGAGAGCCACAGCCTTAGCTAGGGCTGGCTTGTGATCTGCACTGAAATCTCTAATAAATGACCCGTTTTCTGGTTGTGGAGACACACAGAACACGTGCAACATGCCAGTGAGCCGTGGTGGTCTTAAGAGCTGCCCATGTTCTAGCTAAAGACTGGGGCCCTTTTAGGCACAGTAAAATCATTCAGCTTATCGGTCACTTCTGGAAGTGACAACCATGTCCTTCTGTGGTATATTGCAAGTCCTATGCTGGATTTTAATGTGGCTGGATCTTTCTTTGTTCACTTTCTTATTTAAATAGAAATCCATTGGCACTAGAATTTTGCAGACAGGATGTAGATTTTTCTCCGTGAAGTCCAGCTGTAAAATATCTCTTAGTTTACACATTAAAAAACTGTTTGTTTATTTATTTAAAAAAAGAAAGACCAGCCTGTAGTTCTAAATGTGAGTGGGGTAGGACCTGCGTACAGACAACTTGCTTTCTACTTTTAAGAGTTCGCCAACCTCATTGCTAGGTTTATTGCTCTAGGGCAAGTTAATTAAAGCCAATGGAGAATTTAAAAATGGGGAAAGGGAACAAAGCAAGGGGGAGCATTTCTTAATTACGTTGTGGAATTTCTTTTTAATTCATGTCCTTTTGAAACCTTAGTAAAGCACCTGCCTGTGGCATCCCAGAGAGATCTGCACCAGGACCGTTAGAGCAGCATGTAGCTGGCACACAGGTTTGCTGATGACTCAGTGAAACATATTTGGAGGCAAGATAAACTCAGCTGTGTAAGGTCCCCTTTAAATGCAAAGTATCTGTTTTGTGTGATTTAGTACAGTTCTGTTACAAATAAGTCCCCAGAAATTTAAATTTTCTTTGTGTGGACATAACACAATTTCACAAGGGGTCTTGGGATGTTCAGAGGGAAAGCATGTCAAAGGAAAGTTGGACACCCAGCTCCTGCTGATCAGCAGTGACAGCTGAGTGACCAACTTCTCTGTCTGCCTTTCAAACATCACCCTCTAAAAATACATCTGCCACAGGCATTTTTACTATTTAAATGAAACAAAGAGTAACATGTGATTTAAATTTACATCACATGAAACAGCCTAAAAAACAGTTCATCTCCCATGCGTTGTGTTTCTGTAGAAGTGTTCCCTCGGAAGCATACTAGACCTAGGGATGCACAGAATGAGCAAAGGAACTCAGAATTAAATGAGAGAAGGGTGTGTCCAGGAAGTGACTCTTCTTATGAAGTTTTGGGGCTCAAGAAATGAAGATATGCCTTATAATCACCTGGTGTCCATACTTAATGTTTTAACTTGCATTCCTTTTCATATTTGCATTTTTGTGGAGCTGGACAGCTCATTCAATACCAAAATATGTTAAAATGTGGAATAAGAGAGGAGAATATGATGTCACTGGGTAAGCTTCAGAAAGGATATTTCAGTAGTGCAAGGAGAATATTCTTCCAACTCACTGTCATAGTGGGACATAACGAATCAACCCCATCTATAGAGAAAGCTTTCAGAATAAAGCAAAATATAGTATTCACAGGCAAAGAAATAGTGAAGTGGAAAAGAAAACAGTCTTATTTCTCAGATTTGAGACAATATCTAAAGCAACAGAGCTTCTTGTAGCACCAGAAACATAAATAAAGCATCATAGCTCTCACTTGCCCAACAAAAGCAGGACTGCTAGGTCAAAAATCCACCAAAGCCTAAGGTGAATTTAGGAGTGAGGAGGGGAATTGGATGCAGTGCCTGGCTCCTGTGCAGGGAAACTGGTTGAGTCTCAAGTTAATCATGAGACCAATTTGTCAAGCAGTATTTAATGGACAGCTTATGAGCGTGTACGTGGGCAGGGTAGCTTGTAAATTTGAATGTGCCTATTTTCTTTGACAGCAATCAATGGATGTGCTATTTATTAATGTATTTTGAGAGGTCTTCTCAGACTTTTCATGATCAGTCAAAAAATGACAGAGCAGAGCAGGATTTCTGTGTTTACAATCAATATTACACTTTTATTTTCTTTTGTTTTCATGCATATAGAGGAGACGTAATGTGCTTTGTAGTGGTGCCTTTATACCACTGCAAGGGAGCTGACTTGGTGAGGAAGGTTGCATCGCAAAGTAGATGCCAATATCTGCGTCAGTGTTCTGGTAATATCAGGGTTTTAAAGCAAATCATCCACATGCTCCCACTTCCCAGATGTTGGTTTGGTTCATGGGATGGATGGTCTTGGTGTGCTGACTGGATTCCCTTTGGAGAAACCAAACTGGAAGCTACCTGTGCACTCAATGTGCTCCAGACCCTACTTTGAACATGAGCATCTAGCCCGTGGTGCTGTGAACCTCTCCTGTCATCAGGAACGTTTAATTCAAAGGACTAAGCTAGACCAAGCACAGGTAACCCCCCTGAATCATTTATATATAAGGTCCTTGGAAACAGCTGCTTCAGTCTACCCGTCTTGTTTCTGTTGCACCTGTTTATTTGCTGGTGGAGACAGAGCCTATTTTTTCCACAGAAAATAACAGTTCGAATTATGCAGCCTGGCCCAAATCCAGTAATCATGTCTCATTGGAAGTGACAGTTCCACTGCTTAAACAACCACACACATAAAAAAAGAAAGTATCTTCTGAAATATGTAATTTCTGTCCAAAAGTACGTTTGGTAATCGTTCACAATGCTTGTAAATAAAACTTGGCTCATTGATTGGGTTTGTGCATCTCTGGCATCAGTGAAACAGGTGAGCTGCCTCTAAGCCAGAGCTACATCAGGAGTAGAAGTGAGATAAGAATCATGTCAGCTTGATACGGGGTTGAGATCAGTGCATGTTGTGGTCAAAGCCTTCCAAAATGAAAGGGAAGTTCAGAAAAGGGCTCTAAAGAAGGGTTTCAGCTCTTTACTATCTTTGGTAAGCAATGCTTAAGGGGCTACTAAAGTGATGATAATTGTGAAGGAATGAAGGGGTTCATGAACATCTGGAGGTGGAAAATATGTTCTTGAAGTTCAAGCATGTGCTCCTAGGAGCAGCAGATGAAACTTGAGAAGTGTTGAGGCTGGTTATGAGGAAAATTGTTCCACCGGCTTTCTTGAGCTGTGCAGTCATCTGCCAGAGAAAAGCAATAAATCCCATCAGTAGTAAGCACGTGATGGGCAACAAGGCAAAGGGCTGAATGATCTGGAAGGGCTTTACTTTCCTAGATTCACTGAATCCCTTATAAGAGCTCCTAAAGCATACAGCAGCTCTAGCAGATTTTTTCAACATTTCTTTCTGTTTCATGTTGAGTCCTCCACCACTCCAGAAGACTACAGAAATCCACTCTCAGCTGAAATAAAGAATCTAATTCCAGTGCTCTTTCCTCCCATGTCCCCTGCTCCCCTTTTGCATCCGCTGGATGTCCATTTCAGTAAGTTTTCCCTTCAGAACAAACCTATCATTTTTCACCACAGGATATTTACAGCTTCAATCAGTGCCAAATTCAATTGGCTTCTGATCTCATCGCTGGAAGTTATAGATGCAGATATTATTTGCACTGCGGTTAATTATGGAGCAATCAAACTTTGGCTTTTCCACTGTAATTTCCTCTGCCAGCTAATTTAATTAATCACCCCCAGCTCAGCTCTTCCAGCTGCGACCGGCAGGGTCATTAATTAGACATGTGGTGGTAGCTCATAGACCAGTTCCTGTTAAGGGGCTGCTGCCCACTTGATCTCTAAGGGAGTGATAGCATTTTCTAAGCATCCAGGCAGGATTAGAGGTAGCTAACACATTAGTGTATTCCTCAGAAGTGAAAGCAATTCCCAAAAGGTGTACCACAAGCAAACAGCGTGATTGCTGTGACTGCTGGCACTTAGCTCACCAGGCAAGGCGCGGGGAGGCAGAGGTCTCTGCTTCAGGCAGGAGCGTGATCAGATCACCACTGCGATGCGGCTTAGGGCACAGCTCCTCATCCTGCAGATCATCCTGGTCCTGCAGATCACGCTCACTGTGCTCTTAGCCTGGTTTTCGGCGCTGTCGGTGCAGGTGCCTGCTGCATGTGTGCTCCGGAATGGAGACTGCTGGGCAGAAGTGGGATTTCTCAGGTTTTCCATCCTGTGTGACCTAATCCGTGAGCTTTAAAGAAAAAAAAAAAGGGGGGGGGGGGGGAGATAGCAGGAGCTCTTAGGGAATTTTTTCAACAACGTATGACAGCAAGGGAGTTCTGCTGCAGTTATGGAACCTGTTGCAGAGCTGTCATTTCTAATCAGAGCCTCTGTCTGAGGTAGATTGCTGATGGTTGAAGTCTCCCCCACTTTTCAGAACAGACAAACTCAAGACAACTTTTTCAATCATCTTGGGTCACAACGCCTACTTTCAGATTTCTCCGTCCAAAACATCGATCAGCCCCACCCAGCAAGAGTAAACTAAAAATAAAAAGTTATTTTCCCCATGCAACTGTAGCTGTGCTTTTTTTTTTTTTTTTTTTTTTTTTTTTTCTAATAGCAAAGCAACACTGTTGGCTCGTGAGCTTCCCTTTCTGAAGGAGGAGAAGGTGATGCTCTGATGCAGCCCTCCCTTCTAATGCATCATACTCTGCACTGGTGGCTTTCTTCTTCATTGTATCTCTCAGAAGATTCCCTTGGTCTGAACTGTTTTGGAAGGTGCTTTCAATACAAAGTCCCTTCCTTGTGCACAGTCAGAGCAAGCTCCGGGGATTTTCACAGAGATGCAGTTCAGCAACTGTTTCAGAGGGAAGGGGTCACATCTGCTTTTACCATCACGAGAACACAAGGAGGATTGTTGACATGTTATTGCCATCGAAGCCCCGCATAGGAGAGATGTGTAATTGATAAGAAAGCAGCCTTGTCGCTTCACAGAGGCTCTGCACCTTTCCTTGCCACAAAAGTTAGTGCCTCTGCTAGACATCAGTGTGCACAAACTTCAGTAGGTAGCTACAAACGGTCTTTTGGAAACCTTTTCTCAGCTCGAAGTCGATAGTCTTGTAGCTGGAAATGATGCCACTGGAAGGAGCGAGGCTCAGGAGGATGTTGATGCTGCAGATTTCACTGGCTGTCTGCAGGCACAAATCACAAATTCTCTGCTTGCTGGAGGGAGAGCAAGCAGCATATTACAGAATGAGACTCTTCTCTTTTTTTTTTTTTTTTTTTTTTTTTTTGACTGAGCTGATAAATGCCATCAATTACAGTGTCTCACCAAAACCAGAAGTATAACAATGAAATGATTTGGTACAATAGGCCCTTAGTGGAAGAATTGAATAAGAAGTACTCAGTTTGTCAATTTTGACAAATTGAAGAAATTGGGTGATAAATTGTTTCAAAATGGGCATATTAAAAAATACTTGCAAGTGTCTTATATCTTTATCTTTAAAACATACTGCTAAATAATTTACAGCCTGACAGTAGAACAACTGCTAGAGTTAACTAAAGATAATTTGCTATGAAGGCCTGAAATGGATCTTTGTTGAAGAGAGGCAGCACCTGAAATTCCTAAAATAACCTTCACTGTTCTATAGGCAAGCTGCAAAATGAGTTTGTTTTTGCTCTGCAAAAATCGGAATTATATTTGGACTTGATCAGCAGATTGCAATCACCCCATGCTACTTCACCTACTCATCTCACTTGGTTTTGTTTTATTTGAGCAATAAATATCTTAAATCTTCCCAGAGCTATTGCATGTCTTCAGTGGAGACTCATCATGGTCCTGCCAGGCATTCATCAAGGCTTCCAATGAACCACTGCATTAAGTATTCCTCTGCTCCTTATCAATCAAAACAGTTTACTTATAACTTTACTTTTTCTTCCTGGAGTAATCAAAATTTGATATTCCACAGATTGCAGAAAATTGTCACTCCTATATTCTGTGCTAATCCATCACATGAAACAGCCATAATTTGGGCATCAGAAGAGCATTAAATGTTTAAATAAGCAAGAGCCAGTCAATGAGAGAGTCCATTAACCGCTCCAGATGACAGGGCAGAAAAATGTTTGGATCGCAGGTATATTGGGAATTGCAGCGCAGACGTTACAGAGCAACGGGGCATCTACATGCTGCAACAGGCAAGGTGTTTTCCGTGTGTTTTCACGATATTGCTGAAGTATTCAAAGGAATACATAAGCAAACAGCAGAGCATGAATTTTCTTTAGCTGGAGCTGCAGTACCAAGCTCATTCAGCTGTCTGTGGCAGTGTATTAAAGCCTGGCTGCTTCTTACCGCTGTTTTTTCAGGAGGTAGTATGGGACTGGATCCTTTTCTTCTGCTGTATACACTGGTAAATGCTATCAGGAGAAGCTTGTCTACTGATGATGAGAGGAAAAAAATCATCTTTATTGTGTAGACTTGAGCAAAACACACTTGTTGGCTATCCTCAATTCTTGATATAGCTGTTCTGATAACAGATGCAGCAGGCAGGCCCTGTGGGATGGGACGTGTACATAAGATGTTCCACCACTTCCTGAGATGTGCTAGGTGACTTAAAGTGATGGAAGGCGATGGAGAGGCTTATCACAGACACTTGTCCTCAGCTCAGGCTGAGGGCATCTGCAATCATGCTCTACTAAATGCCAGTTCCAGTGGGTTTGGGAGAAAATTCTCCCAAATCAGAGAGGCTGTGGATGTGGGATTTCTTGTGCCTTTATTCTAGGGCAAAGCTCACCGTCCAAAAGCCTTGTTGGTGGAGGAATGATGGTCTTCTAGTCAGTATCAGGATCTTCTTGTGACTTGGCAAAGCATGGGCTAGTTGATGTTCTGTAACACTGAACCAAGGATGTGCGCTGTGTGTACTCATCGCCCTCAGCTCTGCTGTCCTGTCCTATTTGATTCAAGTTGGATTCTAAGCTAATTTCCCCTTCTAGTAGTAATTACGTGTATACCATTTCCCTTCACTTGGCATTTTAAACTAAGCTCTTCCTTTCCAAGGGGAATAAATACTCCACACAACCAACGGAGTCTGCAGCATGAGGGTATTTTTCACCTATCCATGGGCACTTCTTACCTTCAAAACAAAAAAGAGCTATTGTAATTAGAGTGTAAGCCTTCTTTTAAAAGGGCGGCTGGCAAGAGGAAATTATAAAGACTTGAGACAGTAATTATCAGCCACTGAAACAGCAAATCAAGCTGTCTATACCAATATCCCAGAGCAACATGCCACAGAAGCCATGGAGTGGTTAGATTAGAGCCGCCTGGGCGAGAGCTGTCTGAGCAGCGTAAGGTGCTGATTGTAGTTGTCAGTTTGCTGCTGCTATAAGCTCTCCTGTTATAAATACACCCCAGCCACTGTCATCTTAAAAGGTTCCTTAAAACCTTTCCTTTCTCCCCTTTCACTGCTTAAAAAACACAGCGGCTGACAGTCCAAATGTTTGAAATAATTGGATTCTGCATTCTAATTCATCTGTAAAGTATTCGTTGATTAAATTAGCCTAATAGATATTATTTCTTACATGACTGCATAATTTCATCCTGATTGGATCACTGTGGCTCTAACGAGTCGTCCCCCCCACCCCCCGCCCATTTACTATTGACTTGAGAATCACAGAAGGCTAGAGATAACTATCATCTTGTTTCCATTTTTTTTCTTTCCAGGCTAAAAGTTAAACTGATGTGTACCAAAAGGGCATACAGCTAATGCTCAGGTGCAGTTACACAGCGTATTCCAGTCTCCAAGACCAGCGTTACAATGAAAAAAATGTTGGTTTATATAATCTCGAGCCCTCTTTTATTTACTCAGTGGGTTGTTCTGAAGCAGAAAGATTAACTGACCATTTAAACTCCTTTGGGGGAAAATTGAAATATTTTTAAATAAAATACATTTTATTATCTCATCAAAACAGACATGCACATTGCAAATGAACCTCGTAAGGACTGCGCGCATGCAGGGAAATGAAAACTCCTTTAAAGATAATGTTTCAAATAAAGCGGTTTTATCTTCTATTAGTAAGATTTTCTCAGCGCTGCAATTTGAGTGTAACCGAGAGGGAGGAACGGCCCACAAAGTGACATTTCCTCGCTAAATAAGAGCAGAGACTTCTTTGCAGGGCAGCAGCAAGCGAGAACCTCTCAGACCCGTGGTGGAGGAGCTGACAGCAGAAGGGGTTAACAGCGGGGCGCACGTCCCAGCCCAACCCAGTGGCTGCAAACAGCTGGTGGGTTTTGTATCGCGCCGGTGAACTGAGCAGCCGAGAAAAGTTTTTGGCAAACACTTGGGACAGAAGAGGTGGGTCGGCTCAGGAAACTGCGTGCATGAGGGAACGGGGGAGACAATGGCTGCTCAGCGGGAGCAGGGGGGAGACCCGCTCCCACTGAATAGCTCCCCGAAAAACCCCGCTCAAAAGGAAGAGGGCCTGTTTGCTCCTGGGAATCCAATAAATTGTTTCAGGAAGTGAGAGTCTGTCCAGGCTAATGGAGCCGTGATTGGCAGGTGGTTCTCATTACGGTGCCCATCAGGGGACAGAGTGAATTCCAGTGTTATTTAAGAGGTTAAGTAGAAATAAGATGCAGGTGACAGCCCAAGGCTTGGGCATCTTGCACCGCTGTTCATGAGGTGTTTTTTTGTTGGGAGTCTGCAACCTTTGAAATGAGTGGGGGCAGGGGGTGGTAGTTTGCCGAACAAAATTTGGTCCTACAGTGATTAAAATTGAGCTTACCTGGCCACGCATCAGAGGGAGCAGGGAAATGAGGTGCCTCAGCTCTGAGAGTTGCTTTGGTAGCTCTGGTGTGGGAGTTCTATTCCCTTAGCACTAGGAGTGGTGGTTATCTCTGCCAGGTGAGCACAACTCATTGGTCAGGTAAGTTTCCAGTGCATGCAGCCATGGCCTGGTGCTCTCGGGCATCGTAGTGCAGGAGGAAGAGGATGAAGCGTCGTGGAAGGGAGTCCATGCTGTTTTTCTTGGCACAAGCCTGGTACCCTTTCCTGGGCCCCCACAAGGATGTTGCCCTAGCACTCAAACCAGCTACAATCACTACTTTTGTCTGCCACTGGTGCTCTTACTGTGGCAGCTGACAGTAAATCACAAAGCGTTTAGCTCAATCAGAACAAATCTGATCAACTGCTGGCACAAATGCAACGTAATTTTGAAGTGAGATGTGCAGAGGCCACCTAAGGTTGGGTCAGATTTCTGGGGTGTGCTTCTCTGAGGTCTGAACCTAGCTTGAGAAGGAAAAGAGGAATGCATTAGTAGGGATTCAGACTGCCTCCTGTACCTAACCAGTAGGTATCTTTCTGCTGCCTTAGATTTCAAAGCTGAAACTGAAGTCTATTTCTAGCCTTATTCAGCAGAAAATGAAAGCAAGTTTGCTTTGCAAAGCATCCAAACCACAATATTACTGGCATAGACTATAAGCACCAAGATGTAGTTCACTCTGTGACCAGGGTTGTAAGGTAGATCAGTGTGTATGCTGAACACTACAGACTCTGTATTGCTCTCTGCTTCTGTATTTTCCCTTTTTCTGACTGTGATTCCCAAGTAAACAGCATCGGGTGTCTTCACACTTGTGGATGTCATAGGGTGGGGATCTGCTCCGAGTCACTGTATTGATAGAATACTGCATGGTGCATGGTCAGATACAAGGATGTAATTTAACCAACAGATTCACGGATGGCTTGTGAATGACGGTGAAACTCCCAAGTATGACGCGTGTAATAAATCTGGTTTGATGCAGAATTAATGTGGTATTCAGAATGATTATTTACCATTTGAAGTTCGGACGTGACTGGGTGCAAGAAGTAAATAGCTGCGCAGAAGGGCACGTAGAGGGGAGAAGAAAAATACCTGCTTGCATTGTTTCACAAGTGCATTCCTCAGTAATACTAATGAGAATTGCACACTAAATGCAGGATTGATTTGTGATGAGATCAGCTCTAAAGAGTACATTTGTGGGATGATAACCTGATTGGTGGCACTGCCTCCTGAATGGCTGAAGGGGTCTAATTGGCATATAACGCACTATAAATTTATTAGCAGGTTCTGCTCTCTCATTGGCAGACCTTCTCCTGCTAACCACCAGGAAATTACCAATTTTCAGGAGTTAGTCACTCAAGTCGCACTGTGTCAGGGTTTTAAAAAAGAAACCTACATCACTGCTATTATAAATCCTGGGCGAGAGCTTGTACATCAATAGCTGGCTGAAAATTGGTCACTTGTGCTCTGGACAACTTGATCAGAGCAGAGAGCCGTGTGTTTGCTGTTCAACTTTTATCCTCCTTCGGCCATTCCTCCTTCCCACCTCCTTGTTGCAAATCCACGGTAGACCATTAGAAGCTAACTAATCCGTTTGGCAGCCCTTGGGCTGCAGCTGCCACAAACCAGCGTACACGCTTCACAAAAAATACAATTTTTTGGCAGTTCACATTTGGGGCTTTGATGTTCTTATTGATACATTCAGCCCTGGGGCACATCAGGCAGAAAAGGACATACCCACATTGTTTTTCTCCAGGAGCATTATAGAAATATTCAGGAGTCAATGTAATTATTTCAGTTACTTTGCTTTAAAGAGGCACATTGGCGTCACAAATTAGAAAATAATATTCACGTGTTTCTTCTAATTGGTAACAGATATGGGATACTTAATCTTTTTTAAATAATTTCCAAATGTGTCCTGAAGAGGGATTGCAGGAAAGTGGCTGAAAGAGAGAGGGCACTTATGCAATGGGGGCACTTTGGCAAGTGGCAGAGGTTTTCATTTTGGCACGTGGCTTTTAAATTCCCACTCAATTCTCTCCAGAGGTGCTCTCAGGTGGAACTTGCTGTCACTTTTGGCAGGTGTCTCCTGCGCATATTTTCTCTGCTCTTGGGTTTTGTCTGGGTTTCTCTTTGTTAAGCACCAACCATATGGCTTGTAAATCATAAAAGCCTAAAGGTTTGCAAGCGATTAATAGAAGTAGGCTTGCAATTAGAAATGTCCCAGCAGTACTTGAGCACTCGAGTATCTTCTGAGAGCTGAGCCTCCTTCTAGTCTCTTCTCTTTGGGCACCCCGATGGCATGTGTCCTTTCTGGCAGTTTTGTCCACTGGTGGTATTCTACCTCAGTACAAGGCACATTTCTCTTTTGTCTCTTCTCCCCACTCACTTTTTTTTCTAACTCAGCCTGGGTGATGCCTTAACACCCTGATGTGTCATGTATCAGGAATGGCATTTCATTCTTATTAAAAAACAAACAAACTAACAAAAAACAGTAAAAATATGTAAATAAAGAAAAAGAGCATTGAGGTTTCATTTCCTAGGTACAGAGGAAACCCCAAAGATTTCTGTGAACATCAGCTGCTGGTGATTTCTCAAGATTTTTTCTTTTTTATCTTAATTACTGAAGTTAATTCTTCATCTCTTGCTTTCTAAGCAACCAGTGTTCATTTACCAGCAGCCTTTTTTAAAATAAGTCTTGTCTGTGGTTGTAGAAAGGCATCAAACACCTGCAGTCCACTAAAAGTGAGATCGAGGGAATTCCCATCACTTCCTGAAGGGAGAGTTCCATCTCCCCCAGAGATCTAACTTGGCAAGACAGGCATCATTTTCATTAAATTAAAGTAGGAATGAAATATGAAACTAATGGAAGAGCCTGATAACATTAATGATTTCTGTAGAGCTCATAGAATTGGCAAGAGTTAAGAGGAGGCCAAAGCAGCAGATTAAAGAATGATAGGAGTTGGCATAGTAGAACAGGCAAAGATGTGTTGGAGAGGTGGAGGAGGGTGCAGGATGCATTAGAAATGCTGATAAGGAGAAGCTGGGAGGTGATTACAAGCAGAGGGGAGGCCTCCAGGTCACTAGGAAGGAGATGGAAGCAAGCGAGTCCAAGTGGCGTCTGAAGAACATGGGTCATGAAAATGCTGCCCATGGGGATTGTGTGCGTACAGGTGCTTCCCGGCCCTCTAAACCTATAGCTGCAAATATTCTGTCTTTCCACTGCTGACTTGCACAGAAGAAGCATTTTTTTTATTTGCTTGCTGTTCCAAATGTGTTTTTCTTCACAGTCTATGCTTGAATACAGTGTTTATTACTTCTGTTTTCTCTTTTATATCTTACATAAATTCAGTGTGGTGGTGTTGATTTTTTCCCCTAAATACTCCAAAGAGTATCTTCTTATTGCTTCTGCTGGAATTAAGATAATATTAAAGCCCCCTAAAAGGGTTTTTATTTTTCCTTGTAAACCAAAGGTAGTATTGCTTGGGAGTTACTGGTAACAAAGGGTCAAAATTGTGAAGAAAAATTTTGGATGTCTTTGTGAAGTACTGTATTTAGACTTTCCTCTTTCAGTTCCTGACCCTCAGGTAAGGATTACATTCACATTCTGCAGCCCAGAATATGCTTCTCCGTTTCAGGTCATCAAAACCACCTTTGTGTACTAAGCAAGCTCACATTTGAGATCTCTTTAATGTCTACACAGCAAGTTCATTAGTCCTTTGGGTAGACCTTGGAGGTTTTTTCCCATCTCATTATTTATAAGGCACTGGTGCACTCCTAGTTATGATACTTAGCCACTTTACAGTGTTATGAGCAGAGGAAAGGCTCCATTTCTCTTCTTTCATCTGTTTATGATGTGATACGTTCCAAAGCAGATCACATCAGCGACTGTTATGGTATCCTTAATGCACTGTGATAGTCGCATCGCGGGAGGAGCTGCTGCGACGCACGTGGCTGATGTACGTCCCTGTTATATGCCACATTACACCGGGCTGTGGGAACCGTACTTGGCTACCTCGCTCTGTCTCTCACCTGGCACAGATTATTGAGATTTATGCATGGAAATATTTGTATGTCACTATTTTTCTCTTCGAATACTCAGTCTTCCTCTAGATGTTGAACATAAAAGCAGAAGCCTGGCTTTAGGTGAAAATAGCTGCAATTTTAGACATATATAACCAAGTTTACAGACTACCTTCATTTTCACAAAACATTCCCTAATTGTTCATTGTAGTACAATTATCTACTCAAAACTACTTCCATGTTTTGTTTGAAAATTGATTTCAAATGGAATTTTCTTATTGTTCCCTAGAAAAAGGGGGGGAAGTATGTTGTGATTTCTGAACTATATTTAAAACAATATTGCATTAACTATATCCTTCATATAGGAGAAAATTAGCATTAACAAATTGGAAATTAATGGGATCCTTTAATCTGAGTGATTGTAAGTGAAATTGTAAGTTGAAATTTCCAGACTTTATTTGGGTACTGGCACAGTGCAATTTGGTCTTTACACTTAAGATGTTGGATTAAATGTGGCCATACAAGAATAGTAAAATGTGTTTGATAAATGTTTGTTGTTCTCTGCATATATATAGATAGATGTTACTGCAACAAACAAGAAACAAATGTACTCCATTTTAATATTTTCATGCAGCTATTCTAGAACATCTTTTGGCTTTTTCATTTTTAGGTAATTTTTGTTTCCCTGAGTGTTAAGGTTGACCACCCAAGAAACGGGAGCAGGTTCTGTATGGTCTATGTGTGGTCTAGAACCACACAGTGATAGCTCGACTTCATTTGGTAGCTAACGCACTGATAAGTTTTGTTTTAAATTTTGCATGGGTATTTACGTGCTTGTCCGTCAATGTCTGGGTAAAACTAATGGAGCCGTGAACACAACGTTTCTTCTGTGGGTCAGTAAACAGTTGGTAGAGGTAGTGGTCCTTCATTACTGTTGTATTCCAGATTCTCATGAGGTCTCTCTTTGCACATCTTAGCAGAAACCCACCTTCCTCTGCTGTTTGCAGTGCTTTTTGAATTGGTTTCACAGAGTGGAGTGCTTAAAGTCCTTAGAGTTCACTGTTGTTATTTTTTTTTTTTTTTTAAATGTTGCTGGCAGTGCTGTTTAAAAAATTCCGTGAGTTTTGGATTTAGTAGAAAAGTATAATTTTTGGTGTTCTTCAAGTTTTTTGCTTAAATCTATAGGGGCTGTTTTCATTCCACATAGTTACAGAGAAGAAAAAAGCTTGGATTTGTATTGAGAAAAGACTTAAACATCTTTCAGAGCTTAGAGTTGTCACTGCACTACCTGTATCTCAACTCAATAAGCCTTTTCTTAGTATCTGCAGTATTCCCCACCGCTGTATATCATATAACTTTTGCTTTGCTTTATACAGAGTAATCCTCAGAGTTGATATATTTTATTGTGTGTACCTTAAAAATTATCATATTGAGATTGTGCAATGAAGACAAAAGTTTGCAGTAATGGTATGTGATATTTCAGAGCCCACAGCTAAGGATGTTTATCTAGAAAGCCTTAAGTCGGTAAACCTTTGGTTTTTTGTCTAGGCTGGTAATTAATGTTGTACATTAATAAATCCTGCAGATGCCTTAACACCTGAGGGAGAATGCTGGTTGTTCTATGGCATCACTGAAAGCTGACCAAGAAGTGCAGAAATTGCAGATATTTGGAGGAGTACTCCTAGGGAGAAGCACTGCCACAAGGCAAGGCAAAGTGGAGAAGCTCCGCTGAATCCAAATTCAGATTATACTGGTGTCATTCAACACACGATGACTTCGAGAAACACATTCAGCTCTGTATGTAGAAGCAACATCTGCCAGTCATCATGTACAGTAGGGCTTTTCTTCCTTACACAGCTATAAAAGAAAAATGGGAAAGTCTAGCGGTAGAGCTAATGGTAGAGAAGATCCTGACTTGTGGGCTTCATAGAATAGCTCCCTGCAAGTGTGAGGGAGCTTTGGGCATGTTTCTGATGTGAATTCACCTTGATTTGTGTCTTTCAGGAGTGGTTTGTTTGCTTGAGTAGGCCTGACATCAGGAAAATAAACTTGAATTTGGATTATTTTTACAGCTTTGAACTGCTTCTTTATGCCTCTCCTCTCTGGTGGACAAAACTGCAGGTTTAACAGCAGTTTGAGCTCTGTCCTCAGCCTGATAACTTTCCCGACAAAGATGGGAAAGATTCCCAAGCTGAGCTGATTGCCCCACCGCGCCTGGAGAGGGCTGGCCCGGCACTGCAGGCCGCCCATGCCTGTGGTCAAGCCCGGGCATGGACATGCGGTGGCTCCTCGGCAGTTTTCCTTGTCCGTCGGGGATGTTTAACTTGTAAGAAGTAATAAGCTTAATAGGTTGACTTTATTTAATTATTAATGATCCCTTTCTGTCCTTACAGCTCATAAAACACCCTCTAGGTTGGCAAAACACTCATAATATTGATCAGGAGCCAGAGAGATATTTATTTCCTCTTTGCCCCAGTGCACATAAATCTTGGTCCTTTGCCTCCTTTTCTCGGTACGTGGGGATTTACAGTGGCCTGTTTCTTGAAAGCTTTCTGTAATTAAGGAATAAATACCCATCGGTCTTTGTTTGCTGTCTGGAGCCCTCTTGTTTGCCAGGGACCTCTATATCCCCGGTGGGCCTGTGCGCCTTCCCCCTTAGCAACGCAGCCGGGGAGAGAAGGCATGCGTGCTAGGGGCAGTCAGCTGCTACGCACTCGCTTTGCTATAGAGCAGGGTCTTCTCCTGCAGAGAGAGGAAGTCCCGGTGTTTTCTCAGCACATTGTTCCCGGCTCCTCTTCCATGCCTCTCCTCCCAGTTCCTGCTTTGCTCGGGGCAGGAAGACACTTTGGAAATTCCTTGCTGCTAGCCCTTTCTTCTTCGCTTCTTCTCCCCCCCCTCTCCTTTGCTAGTTGGAATTAAAAACATCATGAACCTTTCCAGACTTTGCAGTCCTGTCCCCCACAATATTTCTCTTCTCTTTTACCCATCACAACGTCACATCGCTGACTGTCCAAAGCCATGCACTTTATCAGATGTCTGTGGGGTTGTTGCAAAGGGTTTTGTTTAAAAGGCAAGCCCCGGCACAGCCAGCCACCCTGCTCTGACAGCACTGGTCATTAGGTGATGCATGCTTCTTGCATGCTGGACCACGAAGCTAATGACACATTCTGGGACGCTCCCAGAGTTTGGGAGTTATGGGGGTTAGATTTACTTCATTTTCTTGGAACAGACCCATTAACCTTGTCAGCTGTCCAACAACAGAGAAAATCTGGCAGTTCTCTTGCTGAGCTAGCCAGGTCACTACCGCGTCAAATGGCTGCACTTCAGAGCATCCAGAAATGGCAACGCACAAGCATGGCACCTGCACGGCACGGAGGTTTGGGTGAATGGCACTAGAGAGAACATTTAGGGGCCTCCTCAGTTGCAGAATTATTCTCTTTAGCAATAGAGAATAAAAGATTTAGTATTGTTGGAAGCTGCAAGCTTTTAACCAAGGTGAGCAAGCCAGGCAATGTGCTGGAAGGGGCTGAGCTGTGCAGGACACGAGCTCCTAAATGAGCATCTCTGGTGCAAACTCGCAAGCAGAGAGCACAGTGTAGCTCCAGAGGGAAACTGTGCTCTAAGCTAATCTGCTTTTTATATTCTCTCATGCTACCTAGTTAACCCTCCCCCTTTACAGTGCCCGGTATTTATGTTTCCAGATAATAATGATGTGATGTGGCTGGCAGAGTAATTTAAATAATTGGACATTATCTTGAGAAGCAAGCACCTAATGAGTTCAAAATAAACTGAGAAGTGAAATTTTCATCTGTTTCTAATAACCCTTACCTATGTACAGTATCATTGCCATGGCAGGGTTTTCATTATTCATACCACTGTGTACTTAGAGTTCACTAGTGATGGAGACTCCTGCAAGAGCTAATACTCCTGGTATTTTTTGGCCAAAGCTTAGTGGATTATCCCTTTCCTGCAGAGTATTTTGCAGTCTTACCCTGTACTTTGGCCCTTGTACATCCACTGAGGTTTTAACTTCATGTTTGCAGCCTGGGTTTGAATGGACAGCTTCAGAGAGAAAAAGATCAAAATCTGATCTTACTAATTATAAATTGTTTTCTTTCTAAAAATTTGTAATCTATTAATCAGGAGTTTATAGTCTATTAATTCACATGTGCATATGCATTAAAAACACAGGCAGTTAGCCTGATTGCTGTAGAAAACATATATTATTTTAGTACATCTGAGGAAGAGGCAGCTCAGATATTCTCCAGCATTAGGTATCATAGGGACCGTCTGAGCACCTGATGATATTACCTCTCCAGTACACTGGCTTTAATCTGGTCCTGAAAAAGGGATTCCACTGGATTTAAAATACCAGTAAGTAAGCAAAATAGTCTTGTTTTGGCTTACAGGTGTCATGTGGAGACAACTAGAACTGAAAGTCGTAGTGTTGAAGGGGTTGCTTAGAGCAGAAGTTGCCAGGATTACAGGCAAGGGAAGAAAACAGAAATATTTACTAGCAGATGTTTAATTGTACATTTCTTTTATTTTTAGGGACTGGTTCAGTATCTTTCTCCTGATTAGTCGCTCTTCCTCTCGTTTCTTTGTACTCTTATTCAGTTGATTTATTTAAAGGTATGTCAGTGCTGGCTGAAGTGAAACACTGTGCCTCCTCTTCCTGCTTATTGCTGACCGCTCCAATAATTCATTTTTTAGCTCATTAGCTAACAGGGGATGTGAACAGTGGTCCTCCAGGGGACTGGAATGAGGTTAAGTGATCTACTGCTGACAACTCTGCTCTTGGACTAGCCTGCCTTTGGGGAAATGAAACCTCAACCAAGACAAGCTGTGGATCCCAGAAGTGAAATTGTAGCATCAGAGCAAAAATTGCAGTATTTATGTCTTGTTGTCGGGATTTTTAAGATGAGTGCATGTAGTGGAGCTGAAGCCGACTTCCAAGAATGTCCCAGAACTTGCCTTACAAAATGAAATGGTTTGTGCCAGAGATGAAGAGAGGATGTCTGTGGATGTTGGCTTTCTAGATATTCATTCAAAACCTGTCCTTCTAAATTTTGGTTCTACCAGTCCATGAGGCATGGACAAGCATCCTTCTCCCCCTGCATCTGTTATTAAGTATAATTTTCCAAGAGAAAATCCTAACAGCATATCTTTCTTTGTGTACCCAGTTTGGGCTGTTGAAAAGGATCTAAATCTCATTTGATAGCCGATGTCAGTGGCATGCTGCCCCCAAATGTCTGAGACTTTTAAAACACCTTTATTTTTGTTTGTAGAGTTTGCTGTGTTCCCACCACGACCCTCAGGTAGAGTCTGGGGGGTACTCTCCCAGACAATTACTGTGACTGCAAGGGTAGAATTTGACCTTAATAAATTAAGTCTATTGATGCCCTAGATGGTCAAGAAAAATGAACAAGTTTTTCCAAGAAGGAAGACTAAGGTAAAAATAATCATGTGAGAAGGACGAAATTTTAAGTGGTTGTAGCCCAGGAGCACAGTCCACTGCTGGCTGCAGGGTCCTCCTCTGGCCAGGCAAGCATCTCCCAGGGGACTTACTATCTCTTCAGTTGCTGCCTGGTTGCAACAAATTTCTTCCAGTTAAGGGATTTTTGTCAGTCAGTGTTATTGCAGAGCAGTTACGGGTTATGCTGCAGGAGAGTGCTTCAAGGAAGGACCGTTTGGATCCAGCTCTTTTCCTCTCCGTCAGTAACGCAGGTGTCAGCACGTTCCCCTTCCTCAGATTTATTTTTAAATGGGTTTTCTGTTCTTTTCCAGCCTTTTGAGACAGTAGGATAATCTGAGTAGGATTTGGTTGATAATGTCTAGCCTTGCAGCCCTCTTGCAGCCTTCCAAGAGCAGCAGGGTTGCTTTGTCTGACATGCCTTTGCACTGCTCCCATGCCAACACATGGCAAAGGTGAAATTCATGCCAAGGAATTTGTAAAGCACCAGCCTAAAATTCTGAAAGCCTCCACCTGAAATTGGCATTTATTGTCTCTGTTTAGGGATGTATAGGTATATATATGAACTGTGATGAGAGCTGGAGATGTGTGTAAGGCAGCTTGGTTTTTAAACAGAAAAGGACTTCCACGTGAGCCGTGCTGGTACAGCAGCCGATGCTCTGACTGGAGCCAAAAGTAACTACCACCAAAGGATGGTCTGGGGCAGAGAAGGGGATTCATTTGCAGACTCACAGCTAGGCTCAGAAAATTTTGTGAGGTACAGTGCAGGCAGAAGCTGTCTGAAGTGTGTTTTGCCTTTAGGGTGCATGGGCATATGAGAAATAAATTCCCGAAGCCCAGACATGTGCTACTGTTGTGAAGCAGTGCATGTTGAATCACCTCGTTTTTCAGTCTGGCACATTGAAACGTGGAGTGGAAGCATTGGCTATACTCTCAGTTCCTCGATACAGACTTTAAAAACTCAGGAGAGCTTTATTAGATACTTGGGCTGGATACTGGACCTGCAAGTGTTGCAACACTGCAAGAACGCACATTTCATTGTTAATAATCGTATGCTTCATTGCCCTCAAAGCATTGCCAGTGGTTTTTTTTTTTTAATCTTTAAACAACACAAATAAAATAAAATAAATAAAATAAAATAAAATAAAATAAAATAAAATAAAATAAAATAAAATAAAATAAAATAAAAGAGTTAGGGATTGCAATGGTAACAGAAATCCTTTTCTTTCTCCTCTCCCTCTGGAGCACCTGAACTGATGCTCTGGTTATCAGAGCCTGCCATCAAAGCTTAATTTGCAGCTCCCTAAATTTTTTTTGTGTGTGTCTTTTAGCTTGCGGGAGCTGTTCAAAGGTTTCATTTAAACGAGGCGCTTTTTGTGTTAATTTTCTGTTTGCCCTCTTTCTCTGAAAAAGCCCGTACCTGTCTGCAGGGTGAATTGCCATTGGTGCAGAGAAGTGCCTGCTTTGGGAAGCTTTGCATGAAAGCATCCAGGGAGGTCAAAGTAAGGTCACTCCACATGTACCAGGAAATGATGCAAAACTAATCCAGATTTGCTGTTGGAAGGATCTGTTTACATAAGTATTTAAAAACAGATTAGGGCTAACCTGACACTAGATTACTGGGAGTAGTGTAAACAGTGCTGAAAGGGGTAAACAGAGCTTTTCCTTTTGTACTCCAGAGGAAAAAATATGTCACCAGTAACAAGTTGCCTTGCTAGGTGATGTATATGGTTTTCACAGGCTGAACAGATTACCTAAGGTACTTCTAAATGGGACTTTGTCTAGGGCTAGATCTCTTAGATCATATAATTGTATGTTAATTTTTTTAATGGGCAGTTGAGGCAGTTGTTTGTAGTCCTTGTTATCCTGTAATATAATAGCATCCAGAAAGCTTTTGATAGTTATTTGACATATCAGGAGGAAATGGTGCTTCAAAATGTTGTTTTGGTAGTTTGCATTTTGGAAAAACAAACAGGAGAACCCTCCATATGTCTTTTACATTTGGAAACATGACTCAACTTTTAGGAAAAAAAAAAAAAAAAAAAAAAACCACCCCTGCAAGCAAGGCTGTGTCTTCCAGGGGGTCGCAGTCCTGTCTGAAATGCAAACGTGGGTGCAGGAAGGATGGCTGAAGGATGGAAGCACCGTATGGGTTACTTCAGGTGTTAGGGATGGAAATTCTGCTCATTTTCTGTAATATATTTTGCAGCACAGCTTAACCCCGAGGTGGAAGTGGTCTGCCTGTTTTCCCATTTCATGGCGAGGGCTCTTACCTGTTGCCCATCCTCGTGGCAGCCTGGGTCTGAAGACCTCGTGGCTGTTGTGATCTTGCCACCACCCGACAGCAGCTGGTGGCTGGGGCACACACCCCACAGGCAGCTCAGCCAGTGTCGCAGCGATACAGCTCAATGGTGCCGAGACGGGTGGCACAAATCCTGCTGCAAGGACAAAGTTTCAATGAACTGCCTCTACAGTGGCTTTTTTGCCAAAAATAATGGAACAGGGAATAATTTTTCTGTTGATTAACTGCTGTTTGCTAGCATACTGGTAGGCAAAGCCGAGCTGGCACCATTTTACGCATTCTCTTTTGCTTTTCTAGGGAAGAAAAGGAGCGCTGGATACGTGCAAAATATGAGCAGAAGCTCTTCCTCGCCCCACTGCAATGCCTGGAGCTTACTCTGGGCCAGCATCTCCTGAGGGCTACAGCCGAGGAAGATTTGCGGACGGTCATCCTGCTCCTTGCCCACGGGACACGGGAGGAGGTGAACGAGACCTGCGGGGACGGGGATGGGCGCACTGCCCTGCACTTGGCCTGCAGGAAAGGAAACGTGGTGTTGGTGCAGCTCTTGATTTGGGTGAGTACCTGCTGCCTGGGGAGGGGGCCTGCAGCACTGGGGTGGTTTTTGCTGGGCCACGTTCCTTCAACAGGGCCTCCCAAACCTGCTGCCTGCGAATTTCACCAAGTGTCTGCTGCTGTCCTGAGTCTGGGTCTTGCTCATCATGTGCTCTCTAAAGAGAGCAATTTAAATTTCTGCCTGTTTACTGCTACTTAATAGAAAGCAAGCAACAGTGTAGGAGATGAGGAAGGAGAAATTCCCCTGGCACTATTTGAAATACCACTGATACAAATTTAGCTCCAGGTAGGAGACCCTCCCTGTAGAAACCTTTTCATGTGTAGCTTTATGCTCAAAGAATCTGCATGGTCTCCTGCCCTGTCCCTCTTCTCCCTTTCCCCAGCCTTGTCCTCAGTTACATTCAGTCCCTTCGGTCCTGAGTTCGCTCCCTCTGTTTTAATGCTCTGTTTGCACCAAAGCTTGAGACGCCATCTCTTCTTTCTCTAGTATGGCGTTGACGTGATGGCACGTGATGCCCACGGGAACACGGCGTTGGCCTATGCCAGGCAAGCCTCCAGCCAGGAGTGCATTGATGTTCTCCTCCAGTACGGCTGCCCCGATGAGCGCTTCGTCCTCATGGCGACTCCAAATTTGTCCAGGAAGAACAATAACCGGAACAACAGCAGCGGAAGAATGCCCACCATCATCTGAGGAGCTTACTCGTGTATTCGCTGACCTGAATTACATCCGCAGCCTCATATTCCTCCATTCCCGTCACAGCTCTGCTCTGTGAGTCTGACAACTTCCCTTTTTTCCCTTTTCCCTTCGGTGCATCCCTGTCCCATCCAGAAACGGCGCGTCTGGATAGTGCGAGGGGGTGAGAAGGAGTGAAAGGGGCTGCAGAGAAAGCAGTTGTTTCAGTGACAGCTCTCCGACGATGACAAGCAGGCAGCAGAAGCATACGAGAGCGTGTGGGTTCTCTAGGACACGGCACGTGGCACGGGACCGTGGGGACGGTTGTCCCTGGGCACAGGCTCTACAAGTGCAGAAGGAAGGGGCGGAGGGAGACGAGAGCGGGAGCAAGAGGAGAAGAAAGGAGCGATGGCAACTTTCCGTAACTGACAGTTAAGCACATCAGTACATTTCACCTCTACCAAACGGAACGGCTGGATTTCATTCTCTTCTCTGAAGAGCTTGACGGCATAAATCAGAAGCAAGCACAGAGTTTGTCAGGTTTGAAGCTCCTATGATGGTATGTGTCAAATCAGTTGTAGCTAATCTGTCCAGGGAGAATACTGGCTTCATTACACTTGTATAGTTGAGTTCTTCCAGCATTACCGCTGTTTAATAGAACATGATTAGTCATCACGGAGAAAAAAGCATATTAGCTGAGGAGGTAGTTACATGGCACGCTTCGGTGATTGCTTGGATGTGATTGCAATATTCTTAGAAGCATCATATTATCTCAGACATGTTCTTTCAAGCCCTTGGAGCCCTCCTTTCTAAATTCACTGTCATAATTTAGTATCTGTTTAATTTTTCAGTCCAAAGAGAGGAAATGAGTTGCTGAGTGTTATTTGACTGCAGTCTCCTTGGTGTAAAAACAAAATGGAAAAAATAAATAAGAGTAACTATGAAACACAAAAAGGAATAATGAATACTGCTAAGGAAAAACATTTCAAGTACATTTAGTAAAATTAATAAATGCATTAAAGGCTAATATTTTTTCAGCCAGCAGAAATATGTTCTATCATTTTGCCAAGGTAAACATGTTGAGTTTTTGGTCACTCCTGTGATGCATTGCCTAACTTATACAGATTTTGTATTGTGTCTTTAGATTATATGTATGTAAAATCTATTTGAATAAAAAAATCATAAATATGCATTGATTTTTTTGTACAGAAAATGACATCTCTGTTAATTTATAAACTGTAATGGATGTGAACTAAATCATGTGCAACTAGTTAGGATCTGTGGAGTACAGATCATTGTACATTGAAATTCTTCCCAGCAGTGAACCCTATTTCCATTGCAAGCCTTTGAGGAACATATCAGAATGAGATTGTGGCACACTTGGCCTGAAAAAAATAATGTATGAGAGCTTTTAGAAAGGAAAAGAGGCTGTTTCTCAGCACTGTAAATATATTTTACTTCAGAAGGCATGAAGCTTTCACAAGCCAAGACAAAAAGCCATAGTCTGGATGTGTGAAGATCAGATTTGATTAATTTCAGAATTGATAGCCTTCACCAAGGCGGGCAGGGCATGGCTGCGCTAACTCTGAACTTGGCTGCTCTCTGGAAGAAAAATGGCTTGTGAAAGTAGCCTGGACAGTTCATTTGAATTCCACCCTTTAATACATAATTTGATTTTTTTATTTATTTTTTTTATTATTTTGGGTGTTGCCAGACAGATCCTAGCTTCTGCCATTTTCCACAAACTAGGATTCTGGCACAGGGAAGCAGGCTGTAAGGTTTTTGGCAGACAGAAAAGTGATTTTTAAGTGGCATATGGCAATGTGAAGATGGGGGAAGGGCATATCACAGAGAAAGTTGAAAACTCAACTGAATTAGATGGCAAAGGAGCAATTATGTGAAGTCAGTGAGGTGCACACAGCATAGTAATTTGCAAATCTACCTGCTTCATCTGTATTTCCCAAGCCTCCAGTGTTGTTCTTCCTTGGGGCTCTGTATTTCATTTGACATCCAAATGGGAGGGGGTAGCAGTCACTAAATAAAATATAGGTCGACAAAATGTGAAGGGAAGGAAAAAGAAGTATTCAGGGTATCTTAAGGAAAAAAAATCAGAAAATTACAGATTTGGTGTAAAAATCATAAAATCTTGGAAGAAAAGCATGCCCCAAGGTGAAAAAAGCTAGAATGCTGACCAGCTTTTTCCTGTTCTGTGGTGTTGTCATTTTATAGCTTGTTACTGTACAGACCTCTGGCTGTAGGGAGATCTTTCTTTGGCTGCCCCAGAATAATGCTACATCCAGTTCCGTTCACACTGGGAGCTTTTTTTTTATTTTATTTTTTTCCCTTGAGGAAAGGTGTCTGTTGTAGTTGCTGTTTCTCCATCATTGCCATGAAGCTCCCTGATCTTTGGTACTGACGGGTGGTCCTACGGTGACAGGACAGCCCACCTAAATGTTCAGCCAAACGGGATGCTCGGAGCCCACCGCGTCCTGGTGCTCACGAGCCTTACACCTGCACCGGGGGCGCGGGGGGAATTCAGGAACTGCCGCTCGTGTGCCCAGAGGTGTCGGCTGCCCGCAGCTCCCCTGGGAACATCAAGCGCATTTCCATCAGAGAATCAAGTCCAACGTTTCAAACACATTGTCAGCAAATTTGCCACAAATAAGTTCTCAATGCATCTTCCGTTTCAGAGCTGAAAATGTTTTCTGTACCTAATGTTCTCTGTGGGCCACCTTCCTCTTACGAGGCTGAGAGTGATGTTTGAGAGACAAGGGCAGCCAGGCTGCCATGCAGATTCCAGGTAGAAGAGTTATACGCTCCTTTCATAAAGACTTTCTGAAGGTGAACCTTAAAAAATATATTTTTTTTGGAAAGGGAATTCCACTGTATTACAGGCAAAATGATGTATCCTGGCTAGCCAACTAATAACCTCATACTTTAATCAAGCGGTAACACTTGCTTTTAACCTAAACAAAGCTTTCCCGTGGACATGTACGCGTCGGCAGTGATGATGGTGAAGCCGTGCTTTTGTAGGCTACCTGGTGGCTTCCCCGGACTCCTGGGGGTCTGCAGGGAGGATGCCCAAACCCCTGGGAGCCAGAGGACCATGTGCCCGTGGTGGTGGGAAACACAGAGGCAGGCTTTGATGGCTCGGGTTTTTTTCTTAGCCATGGGTTTCTCTCTCCACGCAGCTCTGGCCAGCAGGAGAGAGACAAGGTCTCGGGGCTCTGTGTGCTTTTCAGGGGATGCGTTTGCACTTTGCAAAGGATGTTCTTGAAGCCGCCCAGGTGTGGCACCAGTGTCAGCGCTTTGAGAACCTGCAGGAATTGTTCCCGTTGCTCTCACTCTGTTAACCTGTCCGTTTTCTGTTCTTCATCTCGTGTCTAGCCCCTCTTGTTGCTTTTATGGAACCCACTTGCCAGGCTGTTTACGCCCTTTGAGCATGTTATGAGCAAATTAAAAACAAATTGAAATCCAGTCAATAAGAAATCCCAGCAGAAACATGCTAGCTAAATCTGTTGCTGTTTTTTCAGAAAATGGAGTTTGTGGCAGTGGTTCTCACCGAGTGCCCCATTTAACCCTTCGCATGATCCCAAATACTTTTGAATCCCACTTGCTCTGCACTTTATTCACCATGACTACAACACTAGGAGTGAGTGAACCTTTGCTACTAACATCAGCACTTTCCTGCTATTGACACGAGGCTAATTGCCTGAAGTGGAGATGAGTCGGATGTGTTGTACCCGGCACCTGAACCTCGGTAGTCCAGGACTTCAGGAGGGTTTACTCGCTATTTGTTAAGAGATAAGACCCAACCTTGGGAAAATTCAGGGTCTCGCCAGTGCAGAGTTTGGCCAGGGGCTCTCATTACCAGATTTCCAGTTTCATTGCTGAAAGGAGGCAGAAAAAAATAGCTATTTCTGGCATGTCTTGGCATCTCCCGAGCTATGCGCAGCTTGGAAAGCCAAGCGAGCTATTGGAAAGGAGAGAGGGCTTTCAAGCATTTCTACTTGGGCGTAGTGTATAATAACTGTGTAAACATTAATATTGTTTACGTTGCTGTCTATCCCTATTTCCCTAAATTATGTGTTAGTGCAAGAGGCTTTGGCTGCACTTGGAGATTTCCCCTGGCAAGAGGAAGCTGAGTAACGTAGGGAAAGGAATAGAGGTGTGAGTGCAGATACACTCGTAGCGATGATCTCCAGCACTGTAATGTAGTATAATTAGCTGATGCGGTTTTCAGATAGCTTCATCTTTTATATTTGTATGGAGATCATGAAAAATGAAGTAATTTGTAGTTTCTAGTGTAAAGTAGTAGTAGTGGAGACAAGCACAGATTTCACACGAGGGCTCTGAAGGGGCCCTCTACAAATGTCTCGGGGAGCTGTGTTTGCACCTTAACGGGGAACAAATGTGCGTTGTGCCGGGAGGTATTCACGGCGAAGAAGGAAAGTGTTGGGGACCAAACTTGGGGCAGTTTGTGTGGACACACAAGAGCTTGCCCATTGCAATTCATCATCAAGATTCTTTGTTTCCCCTCTGATGCCTACTGCAGTTATTAGCACATGGGATCTCCGGCTGTTAGTCTCGGATCCTCCTTCAACATCGCCTTCCATTTTGGTTGATTTTGGGGTAAAATGTATTGCGGAGAAAAGTTTGGGCTATTCTTGTGTCTGCTGCATAGCAAAAGAGAGCTCACTCCAGATTAAAATTCTTTTTGAGCAAAGTAAAACCAAAATCAATCAAACTAACAAACAAAAAATCAAAAGGTCCTGCAATGAATTTTGACTTCTTAAATTCTAAGTTACAAAAATAAGGTTGGTTTAAATGGTTTTATTAGAAGAATATATCCTGTTTTTAAAAAAATATAGAGGTAATAGAGCAAACTATCCAAAGGTGTAGGTAGGTAGGTCTGTTGTACTGCGATATTCTAGGTTTTGTTTTGTCATTAATCACGGGCCAGTTTTTAAAGTGGCTATTTGGTGATCTCATCTCACGACAGCTATCTTGAGTTGACTGAATCCGTCTCACATTTTAAATAGAGGGTACGGGGGGGTTGGCCAAGATTTTCCAGAGCTGTGAATAGTTCTTGTTTTGAGAGAAGGATTGCATGATTTCTGAAAATAAGATGGCTTTTGTTTGTTTTTTTTTTGAGCCACAAGTCACTAGTCATGCCTTTGGTAATCTTGGCCCCTGTGTTTCATTTCAGACGACAGCAATATGTGGGTGAGTTAACTCCCATAGTTTACTCTTGTTCCCTGAGTGTCTGGGGGACTTTTATTTGTGGGCAAATGAAAGACTAATGTCTTTGTACATTTCAGCAGTTTTAGCCTCTTCTTACGTGTCCGCATCTCTCAAATCTCTGTAGCATATTCACGTGGTAGTGGTCAGCTCTGCTGACATGCAAAGCTTCAGCTTTCTCTTGGCCATGAGCTGCTGGACGTGTGTTTGCTTCCAGTACTAAGAGTTGACTATTTTGCAATGCTTCAGAGCTCGTAATTTTTACCTGTGTGTTATGTACAAAGCGTGGAGGGGGGTGGGGGGCTTGTAGAGGTCTAATGGCATGCGTTTGGGATGACTGTGTTGCTTGCTGGCAGTGAATGCACCATCAGCTATTTTGTGCACGCCAAGTTTTACGGAGCCGATCAGTGTTTGGTGTCTGAGAACTTTCCATTCTTCCGTCTTTCTCACCTCCCTCTGCCTGTGGTTAGGGTAACCAAATACCATGAGTGCAACCGCATGGGGACCTCAGAGCAGTTCCAGCTCCTCTTGGGTAGCTGAAAACACTTCCCTGGTCCTTCTGAATTGCAAGGTGGAGGGAGTAAAACCCCAACAGCAGACGTGGTAGCACCCGATCTTTGGCAGGAGTGAGGGAGGGTTTTGGTTCCCCCATCTGGAAGCAAAGTGGTTGGGTTGAATCAGTGATGAAGTGCAGCGAGGGTGGCTTGAGTCCGACGGTAACGCAGTGTCGCATGGGTGTGCCAGCAGCAGTACCAAAATTTAGTGCTCTGCATTTGGCATGTGTGTATGTGTGTATATGCCTATATGCTATATGTACTGCTGATAGCAATTTGTCGTGTCTGCACACACATTTACGCGTGAATCAAAACCTGTAGCTAGAGCCCGGTGTTCAGGTAGATGTTTATAAATGGGCAAGTTTCCCAGTTTACCTCAGCCCAGCCTTTTGCTGGAGCACAGGAGGTACACACAGGCCGGGGGTGCCGGCTCAAAGGGCAGGGAGAGGCAGGAATAGGAGGTAAGGGCTCATTGTGGCTCTTGAAAGCCATCAAATGCTCAGGATTCAAAAGATAACCCAGCTCAGAGCACAACCATAGCTCGTTCAGATGGCAACACCCAACTTGTGAAGCCCTTCAACTTGCCTACTGGGACTGAAATAGCCACCTTCCTTCGGGGTGGGAGCTGGTGCTGGCAGGAGATGCAGAAGTGAAAAGGACAGAAGACGTGCTGCTCGGAGGCCCTTTCTTTTCCAGACATTTGCTCCAGCCTCAGCTTACCAGGTGAATTTAAGGGCGGGCCTGGCGGGCTGCCCCCTGTAGCTCCTTCAGTGGTATTTTTTGGGTTGTGCATGGCCAAGTGGGGTCGCTGGGGAAGAGGACATGCGGTGAGATGTTTCTGAGGAGCACCAGGCGGTCCTTCCCCAGGTGTTTGGGGCCCCAAAATTTTACTTTGAGGGAGCCACAGACATCAGTGAACGCGTGCTGAGGCTTTGTGCATAGCAAGGGGTCCAAGAAAGCCTGGCTAGCTGTTGCCTGTGCCATTGCTACTCCTGCTTTTGTTTTAGGGTCATACTGGGGGAAATTGATAGGGATAAGGCAGGGTCGGCACGCAGAGGACTGTTTGCTGGAGCTAGGCAAGGTATTTATGGTAGAAAACATGGCTGGGTGTGCCAGGGAGGTGTGGGTGCTGTTGAAAACCCCTCCGAGCATTTTTTTTCCTACGTATCCACAGAGTTTCACATGGGTTCGAGACCTGTTGAATCCACTGGCATTGTTTTGCCAGTCCACAGAGAGAATAGGATGTTGGTCCACCAAAAGCACAGCCCGTTTCTCTGGGGAAATACAAACTTTCCAGGGGGCCACGATGGGCCCCGTGCATTTGGTCCAGTTTTCATGTACTAGTATAACCTCGTGAGCAGTTTTCACTTGTGCACAGCTCATACGGACGGGTGCACACACCGCAGGGCTTGGGGGAGGAGTGTCTTTTAAAACTCAAGGACTCGTTTTGTGTGTTTCCTTTGCATTCTCTCACCTTGATGTCTCTGGCTCAGGATCACCACAGGCCTCATTCTGCAGCTACGTGAAACCTCTTGACTTCACCGGGATTTGAGCATATCCCCAAATGCTTTGCCAAACCTGAGGCAAAGCTGTTTGGGAGAGGCAGAATCGGGCCCAGATTCATTAAGGGCTGTATCCCGACCTAGCTGAAGTCAGAGTTTGGTTTCAGTGGGGCCGTGGTTTGGCGTGCAGTCCTAGCCAGCACCTTTGTTTTGGGAACTGGCATCGTCACCACTTGGAAATGGATGTGTGCTCTGTTTCGTTGTGTTCCTTCTTACCCTGTGACCGACCACACGGCTAGACGTCACGTTCACGCGTGTTTAGCCCCTAGGTCTTTCCATTTTTCTGCTTTGTGATGTTTGTGTTCCTGGTTAGGATGGGGAGAAAGGGAGCCCAGGTGAGTAGGGACACCTGAGAACTGTGTTTGGGGTAGAGGCAGAAGATACCTAGCACATGGCAGACTTTATAGCAAGGTTTGTTGGGTTTTTGTTGGTTGTTTTTTGTTTTTGTTTTTGTTTTTCTGTTTCTGTAAATAGTAATGTATAAATGATGACAAGACAGTGTGGAAATTATTAAAAAATACGTCTTTTGTTGTTGTTTTTATATTACCTCATTCAGCAAGTTTGTTTTACAATGACTCAATGATGCTTTATTTATATTGTTTGTACTGTAATTAAAACAATTGACAAACATTTCACTTTGCTTGTTGTTTCATATGATTTTGTTTTGATTAAGTATGCCAGTCTGTATTATGTTTCCCTTTACTCTCTCTTCGCGTTGAGATTTTTGTGTCAGCTGTACAGTATTCTGAATACAAAAATAAATAAATAAAAAAGGAAAAAAAGTTGTAAAGTACTGCAGAGGGAGACTGCTATATTGTATAGGTCTCTTTCTAATAAAGACAAGAAAACTTGTTCGTCACAGCTTTGTTCTTTGCTTGAGTCTTCGTCGCGGTGTTACTGAGGGATACCTGCCCCGGCCCTACATCCTCGCAGTATTAATGATGAGATCCTGTCACTCTTTGCCAGTAATAAAGATGAAGTATTACCCGAGACCTGGGATGTCAGAAGAGCTGGTAATGGTGCAAATTGATAAATTAAAAAGCAATAAGTCACCAGGCTGTAATGGTGTATATCTAAGAGTTCTGAAAGTGCTTATGAACTAGATGACAGATCTCCCAGCAAAAATACGCGAGCTTTCATTAAAAACAGTTATTCTCCCAGAGGAAGGGAGAGTAGTAAATGTTGCACCTAGGCTTTAAGAGTCTCTGGAGGAGATCCAAGGAATTAGGCCAGTAACGGTTACATCTGTATCTGCTAAATTGGTTGAAATGATCATTTAAAATAAGAATAATAAAACATCTTTAAGGTCATGGTATGGTATGGTCTAATCACTTCCTTGAAGGAAAATCATGGCTCTCCATTAGGCTCCTCCGAACCAGTCATTTAAAGCACCGAACAAAGGGCACCCGGTTGACATTTATTTACTCTGTTAAGGATCTGTGCCCTGGTACGTCGTGAGAAGAAATGGGGAATGGAAGAAGGGCCGAGGAGAGGACAAAACATCGGGCAGAAGGCTGGGAGGTGGGAACCAGGGCAGGGCTGGGGGGATCAGAGGGTCTCGGACGGCTGGCAATGGTTGGCAGCACCAGGGAGATGGGAAACCCACATAAGGCAAGAGTTGAGTGGCATTTTGGTCAAGTAACATCAAGGTTAGTAGAGAAAAACATAAAATTCAGTATTAAATATGCTATTAATGGGAAAGGTGGCTTAGCATGCTCAGGGTGAAGAAAGAAATGGAAGATTTTAAGGTCCATATGGGCACCATGAAATAAGGCAGCCAGTGCTCCAGTTAGGCCACCTGTGCTTCTCCCACCTTATAAAATGTGGAGAAATTTTGGGATGTTCGGCTATGAGTAGAGCTATGACAAGGGCAAAATAACAGTGCCTGTGGCTGTATGTTTTATGTCGGCTGGTACTTGCAAGGAGTCGCCAGTTCTGTAGCCGTCTGTCGGGGACTTGTTTGGGGTTTGGGGAGGTTTTCTCTTTCCTTCTCTCCAATTCTCAAAGTGCTCCAGGGAGGCTGTGCTGGCAGCATGGGGGATGAAAAACTGCAGGACTGCTTGTGGATTTCTTTTTTTCTTTCTTTTTCTAACTGTGTTTTGGGGCTACATCGCTGTTTTGTCGCACAAGCTTTGTTCTAACAAGGTTTTCCCACCATGTTTAACCCTGTAGTGTGTCAAACCACCACCGAAGCAGGAGGTGGGTGCCTTCTCTTCTGCCCTTCCGGATTTGAAACGGGAACTTCGAGCATGAGAGCTTGCTTTGGATTCCCCCTAGGTGTAAGGCTGTAGTAGTGCTTTCCCTAGGGATCATCAGCCCTCCCCTCCATCACCCCCCTAAAGGGCTGTAGCTGTGATTTTGCCATGAACGTGGCTGGCTGCTCTCTGCAACAACCCTCCTAAGGTCTGAATTCTTTCAGAAGATCCCGGTGCCAGGGATGCCTGAGCAGCCTTGAGGCTGTCTTTCATTCCCCATCTACCCCGATCCCACCCCCGTGTACCCCTGCAACGCTCTCAGCTGGTGGCATACGCAGATGCCGTGGAAGAAAAGGAAAATATTCTACTGGAAGGCAACAGAGGTCGGAGAGAGATGTTGAAGGAAAGCTATTGCCTGCCGTAATAGAAGTAGAGGGGACCCGCACACACTTTTATATATATATGTATGTATATATATATATATTTAAGAACAAAGCATTAATTACTGTGGAGACCTTGTGGCTGCTCTGCCATGAGGCCTTGCTGTGTCTCCCCACCCTTGCCTACCAAGGATTAGCTTTGATGGAGCCCAGGAGCAGTTGTTGAAGAAACCTTCTCCAGAGCCCAGAAGTGTTGTTCCATAGGTACTGCGTGCATTCATTTCATTGAAAATCATTCCCTTGGCATTTTTTCCTGTTCCTTACTCTTTCCTTAACAGCTATCCAAACTGGTGCAGAGGGAGCATGAAGACGAGACGAATGGCAGAAGGAGGCAGAAGGACCTGCCTCCAGCTTTGTTTTCCAGGAAAGGCCCAACCTCAATCAAACCTGGCAGTTTGAGTAAGCAAACATTTTACACCTCATGAAAAATCAGGTGAGAGGAGCCTCCAGGAGTGGATCCTCAAAAAGACACATCCACCCCCACTGGGGTGTTTCCTCTGGTTGTGGCCAAAACCAGTGCTGGGGAAGAGCATAAAACAAGATTTTATGGTGCCTTTGCTATGTGTTCCCCAGCCACTCCTGCCCAGAATTGCCCAAAGACCAGGCAGCAGAGGCGGGATGTGGTGGCCAGTGCTGCTGTTTGTTCCCTGGCCACGGAAGCCCTGCCAACATTTGGGCTGGGAGCAGCGTGTCCAGCACAAAGAGTTCCTGAGCACAGCATCACCTGTGGCCGAGCTCTTCCCTTCTCTCCCTCATTTCTGTGGCCGCTCAGAGGCAGGAGGCTCAGTAAGTGGTGTGGTGTTGCCCTGATGAGGGATTCCACCCTGCAATTCCCACCTGAGTAGGACTTTGGGGACTGCATGGGTTCCTACGAAGGGAAATGCATTTTGTCCAGGTGAAACCACCAAATGTGGGGCAGGAAAACCACAAACCCCTTTCCCTCACGCCAGGACTGGGAAACCCACCAGGCAGTAATTTATCTTGCCTAATGTCCAGTAAAGCCCTTAATTGGCCAATAAATGTGGCCGCAATAACTGCGCTTGACACGCGGTGCCACCGCCAGCAATTAGCGCTTATTTATTTGCATACTGCCCCGACCAACCTCTCCATTGCCAGACCTGTTTGTTTTTAAGCCAGGGAGGCTCCTTGCCTTTGCCAAAGAGAGGACGAGAGGGGCTAAAGCAAGGAAAAGGCCTGGTGTGCAGGAGCTATGGCGGGATGGGGAGCTGCAAAACCCTCTGCGGGGCTGTTCCTGTGCTTGGGGAATTAACGTCGAGCTCCCAGGGACTGCGACTTGCCTTTAGGAAACGGCTCAGCATCAGGGCTGCCAACACGCGGGGCTGCTTGTTGCTCCACCAGAAGAGTACCTCCTGATCACCTTCATAGCAGAAAATAACCATTTGTTGTCGTTTTGGCACGGGGACACACAGTTCACATTTCTGAGGATGAGTGGGAATGGAAGGCCGGGTATTTTCATCTGATGGAACCGGCTGGGAGCCCGAATGGCTTTGAGTTGCCAGAGCCGGCAGGAGGAGGTGGCAGAGAGAAAACCCAGCACCCAGTGCCCACCAGCAGCTGCGGCTGGAGGGGGAGACGGGGCCCCTGATCGCCAAAACGCCTCGTCCTGCTCTGCTGACAGCGGGTGGGCACTGGGTCTGGAGACAGGTCCTGGGTCCCCAACACGTTGGCGGGGTGCGGGAGGGAACAGAGCAAGCTGGCAAGCAGCAGATAAGCAGATCCACAGGAAAAGTGGGGAAACAGCCAGGCCTGGCCAACAAAATCACCCCATAGCCCTGTGTTTATCCTCACAAAAGGGCCCTCTTTGAGATTTTGCATCCCAAACGGGCCCTTTTTGGAGGCATTTTGCAGTTTCTCAGTTTGTGGACCAGAACGGGAGCGCGGTGCCAGCAGCCCTGGGGCCGAAGCATTGCAGTGCAATCCCCCCACACATCACAGGGCAGGAGCCCGGGGGCTGAAAAGGCTCTGGAACAGACCCCCCTGCTCAGCAGTGCCAAAAAAAAGGGATTGTGGTGCCACCTTCCTCCATGAGCTGCCCCCTCCCAGAGCAGAGACATGTCTGCTGCTCCCGCTCCGCATGTCCGACTGCTGACGGCCAGGCTGATTGACTGCAGATCTCCCTGTAACTGAGCTTAATTAGCAAGCTAATCAGGTCTGGAGATGGTTCCAATTTATTTACTGGCTGCCATGCTGAGGTTCATGCCAGGTGAACAAATATGACAGGGTTTTGCCCTTTCCAGCACTCGGAGCTGGCAAAGCCTCCGCAGCCGTGGGGCCGGCACGGGCAGCAGGGCAGCGAGGTGCCCGGTGCCCGGGCTTTGCCATGTGGCTTCCCAGCCTCCTGCCTGCAGACGAGGACAGACGAGGACACGTTCTGCCCTCAGGGCATTCAGGGAACATCCCAAATCCTCCTTGTGGCAGGGACAGCACCAAGACGGCACTGTCTGTGGGTCCCCTCTTTTTGAAGGTGACCTAAAGCAGGGTTCATATAACTTGTGCTTCTTAGTTTCTTCTGGGTGCATAGAGACAACATAAAAGGGTTTGTTTATTTATTTAAAGGGGGGGATTTGCTGGATCTTTTTCTTTTCACCTGGAATTAATGCCAGGAACGTGGCATCAGCATCCCTTCGGTTTGCTTCAGCATCCTTGGGATGACGCGGGATTTCTTGCCCAGGACAAGGAGAAATGGGCACACGGGTGCCAGCCCCTCTCCCGGGTGAGCTGTTGAAGCAGGACATGTTAGCAAAGTGGCATTTTCAAAGCTGAAAAGGGCTGAAAGGTCTCTTCCACCTCCACACCCACCCAGCCCATCCCCAGCTCCTGTCCCTCCAGCCCCCAGCCCCTGGTGCAGGAAGAGGACGCGCGGTTGTGGTGGCATCAAGCGAGGGGAAGAAAGGGGAAAAATGGCAAACCTGCCAGAGGAGACACTTGCCATGACAAGCCCCACATCTGGCTCAAGCATCCCTCCCTGAAAGGCAGTGGGCCCTGAGTTGCAGACCCCTAGGGTGGGGAACCCCCTGCCTTGCTGGTTGGCTCTGATCTTTAATGGCCCTCCATATTTTAAGCAAAAAGCAAGGAAAAAAGCTTTGCTTCTAATTTGAATCTGCCTGGGTTGAGCTGCCAGCATTGATTCTCACCCGGCTTTTCTCCCGTTGATTAAAGGGCCCTTTAGCACCCGTTTTTCTCCCCATGAAGGCACTTAGGGACAATAATTGGGTGATTTCTTCCTCCCTGAGGGGCGCGAATTTTGCTCCCAAAATACAACCAAGGGTACAGAGAGGGTCTGCAGCTGCCCCTCTTGGGGGGCATGGGCACCCTCAGGGGATTTTGGAGCCAGGACAAGGGGGTCATGGTGCCGGCAGGGCTGGGGAGCCCCGATGGACGCAGCAGCACCGCGGGAGCAGAGGCTTCCCTCGGCGCCTCTCTGAAATCTCTTGCCGAATGGAGACAGTTATTATTAGAGGGAGTAATTGGGATCACCTTACTTTACAAATGTTACTTTGCAGAATGAGGCAGGAAGACAGATCGATCTCAACTATTATTCATTAAGGAAAGTCCTTTATAAATCCCAAATTAACAATTTCTCTTAGAGAGCCTTCCTATTACCCTTCTTTCGCGGGAAGTTATTGCCGCTTTGGAAATGTTGAAATATGAAAATAATTGGGGAGGGGGAGAAATAGCAGTTGTGGGCTTCGGAGCCAAGCATCTGCTTAAAAAAAAAAATACAGATGTGTGTCTTAAAAATGACCATGACCCTAATTCAGAAAGGCAACGTTTTTGATAGATACAATTAGGCTGCGGCCATAACGACGTTCATAAAAGCCCAAGTGGCTTCTCAGCAAGGAACGGGCTATTTGTAAATGTTCAGGGCTCGGTGCTACCACCACAAGTGGTGGTGGTGTTTGGGAGGCCTGTGCTGTCCTTGCAGGACGAGCCCCATGGGCACGGGGGTCCCAGGCTCTGGGTGGAAGGGACCAGGGATGCTCCGTGGATGCTCACGAGGGGATGTTAGGGAACAAGATGTTGCCCGAAGAAGCCAGCTGCTTGGCTTTGGCTAGCAAAACACTATTCCTTTTATCCTGTACATCCATCCCATAGCTTCTTTTGGCTGTTCTGGCAATGCCAGCAAGGCAGACCGACAGCTCTCAGAGCCTCTGGGGACTGTACGTGGGTCTTCCTTGTCAGTCAGCAGCTTGGATGCTTCCTCGGCAGGAACAGCCATCCCTCACAGGACCACAGGCAGAAGGAAAACAGCAAGGGTTTCTCTTTAAGCTTGGGCAGACGCAGTTTTTTCACCCCCATTTTCCAGAACAACAGGTTTTCTTACCTTTTAAAAAATAACCCCTGCTGATGCCCCTTTTCGGAAGGACAGTTTCGGGGTATCGGGGGGGGGGGGGGGGGCTCAAGGTGGCTCGGTGAGCAGCTGGGCACACAGAAATGCTTTTTCACCCTACAAGTTCGAGTTCCTCACTGTCGGTGACATGCTCCTAGAAAATTATAAATGGGAATCTCCTGCTTTGTCTTTCTCTCTGTTAATTAATAGGATTTGGGCATTGAAGTTGCCCCCCTGGTGCCGGTGATAGGCCCCTCGCTGCCAATTCAGGCCCCTTGTTGCTCACCCAGCCGTCCTCGCGGGTCGGCACAAACACCCCGTATCTTACTGCCGTTTCTCGACGGGCCCCCTGCCTCGCCGATATTTTCCCCAGGGACACCAGGGATTAATCCCAGGCCCCGTTCCTCCGCAGATGGCGGCGTGCCCCGGCACCAGGGCGATGCCGAGCAGCCGTCCGCTGGCAGGGAAAAAACGCAGCGCCGCGGATTTCGTCCCTACACCCGCTGACGAGGAGATGTCATTAAGCCAGGGCTGCCTGGTGCAGGCGGGAGCTCCTCTCCTGATGGCTTTTTCCTCTATGACGGGGTCAGGAGGGGAAGGACCCCCCCAGATTCAGCCTGCCCGTGCCAGTTACCCAGTCCCCTGTGTGCGAAGGGAAACAGGGCATCAGCAGGCAGATGCTCAGGGAGCTGCTTGCAGCTAAATTGCCCCTTTCCGTGTTATTTATCTGGATTTCCTCCTGTATTTTCAGCTGGGGCTGGGAGCTGGGGCACCTCATGGGATGGGGAAAATGATGCGCTTCTCACCGGGAGCTGAAAAGCAGGGCGTTAAAATCCACATGGCTCTGAAAAAAAAGCCCCCACACCCCCAAAAAGCCTCCATCCCCCAAAAAGCCTCCATCTCGCCTTCCTCCAGCAGGCCCGATAGCAAACGCAGCCCTTTTGCTTCTGCGCATCCGGGCTGAGCCCTGGCCGGGGAAAGTTTTGTGAGTAAGTTTGCAGAGCCGGAGGGAGGGCGGCACAGATCGATTGGCGGGTTTAATAGGATCAGGTCAGTGTAATCCTGTTTTATCCATTGTAATTCAGGCAGGCAAGGAGACCTCAAACTATAGGGGAAGGGGCTTTTAAAACCTCAGCGGTCCTGCCACAAAGCCAGAGGCTGGGGCTGGGACAAAAGCGTGAGAGAGGATGAAGTGGCTTGAAATAAATAGATTAAGGCTCTCTATGGGCTGGGCATAGCAGGAGGGAGAAAAGAGCAAGCGAGGGGCGGCCCGTGGCGGCCGGGGGGGGACAGGAAGGGACCCAGCACCCCCGGGGGTTTTGGGCAGCCCAGCAGCGGGTCCCCTCCCTCTGTGCCATGGGGGGGATTTGCCCCTGGATGGGGAGAGCCCCCCTGCACGGTTTCTGAAGGGTTGGGGCAGGCAATCAATTTTTATGATGCAATTTATAATTCATACAGGTTGTCTTCGTGCATATGGTGTTGCTTTTGTGTGTCAGGGTGCCGGGTGCTTTATGACGGCGGCGGCGCGATTTGCATTCACGCCCGCTTGCCGGCCTCATCGCTCTCGCCGCCGCGGCAGAAGGGGATGCAGATGAAGATGGATACGGCCCCGAGGAAACGCGGGGGGACCCCTCACTGTGCCCTGGGCCTCCCAGAGGAGGTGACACCCCCAGGGGCCAGCCATCCCGGGATGGGGTCTCCCATGGGTGCCACACATTTGGGGATGGGGGAGATGCTTGGTCTTTGGGGCACTCAGTTCCCAGTAGACTCCCCTGCACATCTCTCTTGACCCCCTTTCCCACCTCTCCAGGCCCCCTTTCCCACATCTCTGCCCCCCAGGCTCAGCCCCCCCTCCTGGGGATCTCCCCCAAAGGGTCTCCTGTTGCCAGCGGGGTCAGCTCTCATCCCCCAGGGGCCGGAGGGGCAGGTAAAAGGCACAAAGCCTCGCCTTGCCCGGTCCCAGCTGAAATAATTAAACCAATTAAGTCAACACAAACAGAAACAAGACGAAGGCGGCGGTGGGTGCCCCCCTTTCCCTTCCCAGGGAGCAGCTGTGCCCCCCCAGGGCAGCCCCAATGTGCCCGGCCAGGCTCCCCCCGAGCTGCCCGCCTGGTGGGGGGCTTGGGGAGGATATTTTGGGGTGGGGGGTGGGGGGCATTTAAAAGCAGTGATGTCTTAGTTAAGCGTGAGGGGGAGAGCTGCTGGAGAGGGCGTCCCTCCTGCAGCTGCGTCCCGCTGCTGACCACCGAAAGGCATCGCCCTATGGGGCAATGTGTGGGGTGATGTTAGGGGGTGCTCCCGGAGGGGTTGGGGGGGCTTTTTCACCCCTCCAAGCCGAGGCTGCTCGGAGCAGGCCGGTGTTCCTGCCGCGCTCCCCAAGCAGCGCAATTATTTGATCTGCAGATGTAAGAGGAATTTATTGTAACAACAAATATAGTGATGTCAAAACCCAACCTTGGATTAAAGCCGGCAGCCAAAGGGGAAGTGTATTAATTTCAAACAGCATCAGAGGCCAGTGCCTATTAGGACGAGCTATTCTTCAGACCCCCCCATCAGAATTAATCATTGGGAGTTAATTTGAAGCTCAGACAAGTTGCTGTTAATTTAGTGCAGGGAGGACGGGATGGAATAAAAAGCTGAGGTGCTGGCCGGGCCTCCTGGGTCTCATTAATCAGCGAGCTGAGACGGCCTGGCTTGATTACAATTTGCAAAAAAATTCATTAGAGCCTGGGCGATTGACAATTTTTCTCTCTGCCTGTGATCTGACTCATTAGGCAGCCAAATGAAAGCCATGATGATGGTGATGATGACAGCTATCAACCCCCTCGCTTGTTTATCTCCTTCTCCACCGGCCCCGGCCCGGGGCTCCCCCCAGCCCCACTGCTGCGGGGTGAGGGGGACCCCAGCCCACGGAGCAGACAACTTCCCCGTGCCTGGGGCAGGTGCCAGCTTCGTTAGTGTGGGCTGCTGGGCTTCCCCCGGCCCCTGGGGGGGGACACGGGGTGAGGAGCAGCTGCTCCTCCCTAAACTGTCCCCCTGCACCCGAGGGTGGTGGTGTAGTTGGGCTGCGGCTCTCCCGAGCTGGCCCCAGAAAGAAAAAAAATATATAATAATAATAAAACGAAATAAATTGAAAGGGAAAAAATGCTATAAAAAAAAATTACCCACGAAGAGCACTGCCCCACGCGTGTCCCCGCCGCTTGCACCCGTGCGGAAAGGAAAGCCGCAATTAGTAATAACAAATTATAATGGTAATGAGGAGAATTAAAGCCGGAAGAGCGAGCGGGGGGATGCTGAAGGGCTGGACCTGCCGCCAGCGCCCACGGCCCCACGCGTCCGCGATGGCTCCGTCCTGTTTCGGGCCCCCAAAGAGGGAAAAAAAAAAAATGAAAAAGGGAAAAAAATAAAAAAGTGCAACTGAGCTAAATGATGTCAATATCGGCATGGAGCACTGCTGCCCTCCCAGCCGGCTCACCGAGTCCCCCCCAGGCTCCCCCCGCTCTCCCTGCCCTGTTCCCTGTTCAATTTTACCATTTTAAAGCAAATCCAAGCTTTTTATTTTTTCCCTCTTCGTCCATCCCTGCCTGGCCCCGACGGCTGCTGGAAGCGGAGCCAAAAAGTCGCAAAATTGAGCAAAACAGGCAGCAGGGGTCCCCCCCCCCCCCCGGGCCCCCCCCCCCCCTTGACCCCATCCGTTTGCGGCGGCCGCAGCGAGGAAAAAAATCAGATCAATGCCAAATTCGGGACCGAGCCGGCAGGGGAAGCGGAGGGCTTGGTGCCGTTTTTTTCTTGTCTTTTTGTCTCTTTGTCAGTTTTTATTCACAAGACTGAGTTTGCTTTTTAAATTTCATAACTTATAAGGAAATAAGCTACATTGAAATAAATTAAACACAATAGAGAAGATCGTGCCTTTTTTTTTTTTTTTCTTCCTTCCCCCCTCCTCTTTCTCTCTCTGTTTTAAACGCGGCTCGGTAGAATCGGCAAACCAAATCGACAGAAAGCCAGGCAAAAAATATATTTAAAAACCCGTCACCCGGTGCCTGTCCCTCAGCCATCCGAAGTAAAACAAAACAACAGAAAAGGCATGAAACCAACCCCTCGGCTTCGTTTCGTTTCGCTCTCTCTCTCTCTTTTTTTTTTTTTTTTTTTTTTTTTTTTTACCTTTCGCACCGCTAAGAAACAAAACCCCAAAGCTGGCTACGTGTGCGCTGCGGGTTTCGCTGGGGGGGCTCTGCCGGCGAGGGGGGCATGGGCAAATTTCGGCTGGATCCGGCGGCGGCAGCAGGGCTCTGCTCGCCCGGTCCCGTCGCAGCCGCGCCGCTGCAGCCGAGGCAGCACGACCGTGTATGTACAAAGTGGGGCAGCACGGTAATAATAAATATCTGCACGTCTCTCCCAGGGTTTGGTATTCCCGCTTCCCAAACAAACAAACAAAAAATCAGTTTCAAAGCCTCTTCCCTTCGCGGGCTCTCAGGACGTGGAAAGTCTCGCTGCAAAGTTCGCTCGAGGCTGGGGTTCACTGTGAGCTCGCGGAGGGGTTTTGCTGTTGTTGGGGGCTCGGGTTTTGGTTTTTTTTTTTTTTTTTTTTTTTTTTCCCCCCTCTTCTTCTCTTTTCAGCTGGGTCACTGTCAAACCCCGGCTGGGAAACTTTTCCTCCGAACCCCGTGGCTCTGAGGGCAGGGGCAGATCAGGGTCGGGCTTGCTCCAGCTGCTGGTGCTGACTCCTGATGGCAAACCTGCTGACGTGCACCGGGATGGGCACCACGATCTTAGGGTTTCGGGATGGCTCCCCCGTCTTGGAGTTGGCGTTGCCCGCCTTGACCCGTTTCCATTTGGCCCTCCTGTTCTGGAACCAGATTTTCACCTGCACCTCGCTGAGTTTGAGGGCGTGCGCGATCTGGGACCTCTCCGTCAGGGACAGGTACTTTTTGCAGTGAAACTCCTTCTCCAGCTCCAGCAGCTGCTCGCTGGTGAAGGCTGTTCGCCTCCTCCGGTTTTTGCCGGTGGACGTGGTGTTGTTGGAGTTGTTGGCGTTCTGGGGGTTCTCCTCCAGCGCGTTGCCAGAGTCCTCTTCCTTGTGAGCCGCCTGGCCAGGGATGTTGTCATCGGAGCTGTAGTCTAGGTCGCTGTCCATGGAGAAACTTTCCTCCTTGCCCTTCGCATCGTCCTCCCCTTTGGGGTCCTCCTTCCCCTGGCCCCGCAGAGCCCCGGCTGGAAGCGAAGCAGAGGTGGCAGAGGACCTCGGTTAGCGTCTGGCCCCTTCCATCCCGCACCCCACAACCTTGGCCCTTCGCCTGGAGGGGGGAAACGGGGATGGGGAAGGGGATCTGGGATGGGGACCCCCGGGGACACGGGCTGGGGACCCTTGGGGTTGGGGGACGTGGGTTGGGGACCCCTGGTGCTGCGGGACGGGAACCTTTGGGGTTGAGGGATGCAGGATGGGGGCTGCCGGGGCTGGGAGCTGTGGACCCTCGGGGCCGGGGGCTGCAGGCTGGGGACCCCCGGGGCTGTGAGCTGGGGAACCCGCCGCCCCTCGCCCCCCAGACCGGCACCACCCGCCCCGTCGAGGCGTGCGGCTGCTCCCCTCGCCCCCCCCCCCCCACTCACCGAGGGAAGCCTGGACGGCGTCGGCGGCCGGGAAGGGCAGCAGGGCGCCCCCGTCCTTGCCCAGAAAGGCTTTGCCGTCGTCGCCGCCGCCGTCGGGGGGCAGCCCGTCGGCTTTGTCGAAATTGCCCGGGGGCGCGAACTTCCTGGCGGCCTCCTGGTGCTGCGGGGAGGCGGAGAAGGCTCCGGGCAGCGTGGCCATCAGCGTGGAGGTGAGGGCCATGCCCTGCGCCAGGCCGGAGCAGAAGCCGGAGGGCAGGCTGGGCAGCTGGTGGTGGTGCGGGTGCGCGGGGGGCAGAGGCGGCTGCAGGGCGCCCTGCGGCAGCGCGGGGGGCGGCGGCGGCGGCGGGGGCAGCACGACGGGCCGGTAGGGCACGAACATGGGGTAGCCGGTGTAGACGAAGTGCCCGGGGGCTGGCGGCGGGGGGCTGCCGATGAGCGAGTCGATGCTGAAGGCCGTGCTGCTCCCCAGCGGGCGCTGCATCATCATCAGCGAGGGCTGGAAAGCCGCGCTCATGCCGGAGCAGCCGCCGCCGCCGCCGCCTTCCTCCTCGTCCTCCTCCTCCTCCTCAGCGCCGCGCAGCGCCCACGCGTGGGGCACAGCCGGGGCGGAGCGGGGCCGCTCCCCGCCGCCGCCGCC